>NC_088854.1:30249741-30549741 GCF_963853765.1 Magallana gigas
TTTTTTTCTTACCGATTTTGTGCACGCGATTTCTCGGAAACGGCTCAACTGATTAACGTCAAATTTTCAGTTCTGATAGGTATTGATCTGAACCTTGTTGGAAATTTTTTTTGTTTATGACGTCACTTCCTGTCTTGAGATATCATGGATTTATCGGTTTTTATAGGGGTATTTTGTCACGAGAACTGCTCTTTTACCATTTAAGATATGATGTTGAACTTTTCAGGGCTGATAGACGAAAGACTGAAATAGTGTCTAATGGTCATTAATCATCTTTATCTCAAAGAGCGCCGAAGCTCGCCCGAGCTTGAAAATTAGGATAAAAAAGGCGTCGTGATTTTTCTTGGTTTTCTTTGAATATCTCTTTTCATGAAGACATTTTGTTAAAACATGTAGAACAAAAAAACTTAATTAAATCAAGAGCTTTCATTTGAGATCATGAAAAAGGGGCTGGCCCTTCAAATAAGGGGCTGAGGGGGCTCTTAAGTATTTTAATGATAACTTTTTACCGTGAAATATTTTGTGATGCGTTATAGAAGCAATTATGTTTATTCTTAGGTTATTTACCTATACATGGCAATCATTTACTTCTATGTTACGTAATTAGGGATTTTAAGGGGCCAGAAGTCCAAAACTTTGATGCTCAATATCTCAAAATGAAGAAACATTTGGATAAGCAATATTGAACAAAAGATGCTTAAAATATTGAGCTTAACAATAATCAACTATAATTTCTTTGTTATGCGGTCCCTAAAAGGAGTTACAGGGTTGGCCCCTAACACGACCCTCTCAAAATATCTCAAGAACGTACAAAATTTGTAATTACTTGTTGAACAAAAAGTGTTTGAATTGACAAGAGCTTTCATTTGAAATCATGAAAAAGGTGCTGGCCCTTCTAATAAGGGGCTGAGGGGGCTCTAAAGTCTTTTAATGATAACGTTTTACTGTTAAATATTTTGTGATACGTTATAGAAGCGATTATGTTCATTCTAATGTAATGTACCTGTACATGGCAATCATTTACTCTTATGTTACGTAATTAGGGATTTTAAGGGGCCAGAAGTCTAAGGCTTTGATGCTCAATATCTCAAAATGGAGGAAAACTTTGGAAAGCAATATTTAACAAAAGATGCTAAAAATATTGAGCTTAACAATGTACAACCATATATTGTTTTTATCTGGACCCTAAAAGGAGTATAAGGACCGGATATCAAAACGATTTTTCCCAGATATCTCAAAAACGGTAACCAATTTCTAAATACTTATTAGTGGTACACAAAAATACCTTTTGATTAAAATGAATGAATAGGAGCTGATCGCTCAAATAAGGGACACCAAAGGGATAGATAGTCTTTCACCCATTACTCATAGATCCCGCCTCCTTTTCCGGATACGTTTCGCTGATGAAGGTCAAGAGTAAGGTCATTCCATATTCTAAAAATTGGACGGAAGACCTCCTCGTTGCTCGCAACGAGATCGTGTCTAGTTATTATTATTTTTTTTCTTACCGATTTTGTGCACGCGATTTCTCGGAAACGGCTCAACTGATTTACGTCAAATTTTCAGTTCTGATAGGTATTGATCTGAACCTTGTTGGAAATTTTTTTTGTTTATGACGTCACTTCCTGTCTTGAGATATCATGGATTTATCGGTTTTTATAGGGGTATTTTGTCACGAGAACTCTTCTTTTACCATTTAAGATATGATGTTGAACTTTTCAGGGCTGATAGACGAAAGACTGAAATAGTGTCTAATGGTCATTAATCATCTTTATCTCAAAGAGCGCCGAAGCTCGCCCGAGCTTGAAAATTAGGATAAAAAAGGCGTCGTGATTTTTCTTGGTTTTCTTTGAATATCTCTTTTCATGAAAACATTTTGTTAAAACATGTAGAACAAAAAAACTTAATTAAATCAAGAGCTTTCATTTGAGATCATGAAAAAGGGGCTGGCCCTTCAAATAAGGGGCTGAGGGGGCTCTAAAGTATTTTAATAATAACTTTTTACCGTGAAATATTTTGTGATGCGTTATAGAAGCAATTATGTTTATTCTTAGGTTATTTACCTATACATGGCAATCATTTACTTCTATGTTACGTAATTAGGGATTTTAAGGGGCCAGAAGTCCAAAACTTTGATGCTCAATATCTCAAAATGAAGAAACATTTGGATAAGCAATATTGAACAAAAGATGCTCAAAATATAGAGCTTAACAACCTGAAACCATAATTTCCTTGTTATGCGGTCCCTAAAAGGAGTTACAGGGTCGGCCCCTAAAACGACCCTCTCAAGATATCTCGAGAACGGTACATAATTTGTAAACACTTTTTGAACAAAATGTGTTTGAATTGACAAAGGCTTTCATTTGAAATCAAGAAAAAGGGGCTGGCCCTTCAAATTAGAGGCTGAGGGAGCTCTGAAGTCTTTTAATGATAACCTTTTACCGTGAAATATTTTGTGATGCGTTATAGAAGCAATTATATTCATTCTAAGGTTATTTACGTATACATGGCAATCATTTACTCCTATGTTACGTAATTAGTAATTTTTAAGGGGCCAGAAGTCCAAAACTTTAATGCATAATATCTCAAAATGAAGAAACATTTGGATAAGCAATATTTAACAAAAGATGCTCAAAATATAGAGCTTAACAATAATCAACTATAATTTCTTTGTTATGCGGTCCCTAAAAGGAGATACAGGGTTGGCCCCTAACACGACCCTCTCAAGATATCTCGAGAACGGTACAAAATTTGTAATTACTTGTTGAACAAAAAGTGTTAGAATTGACAATAGCTTTCATTTGAAATCATGAAAAAGGTGCTGGCCCTTCTAATAAGGGGCTGAGGGGGCTCTTAAGTCTATTAATGATAACCTTTTACTGTTAAATATTTGGTGATACGTTATAGAAGCAATTATGTTCATTCTAATGTTATGTACCTGTACATAGCAATCATTTACACTTATGTTACGTAATTAGGGATTTTAAGGGACAAGAGGTCTAAAGCTTTGATGTTTAATATCTCGAAATAGAGGAAAACTTTGGAAAGCAATATTTAACAAAAGATGCTCAAAATATTGAGCTTAACAATGTACAAACATATATATTGTTTTTATCTGGACCCTAAAAGGAGTTTTAGGACCGGATATCAAAACGATTTTTCCCAGATATCTCAAAAACGGTAACCAATTTCTAAATACTTATTAGTGGTACACAAAAATACCTTTTGCCTAAAATAAATGAAAAGGAGCTGATCCCTCAAATAAGGGACACCAAAGGGATAGATAGTCTTTCACCCATTACTCATAGATCCCGCCTCCTTTTCCGACTACGTTTCGTTGATGAAGGTCAAGAGTAAGGTCATTGCATATTCTAAAAATCGGACGGAAGACCTCCTCGTTGCTCGCAACGAGATCGTGTCTAGTTATTATTATTTTTTTCCCCAAATTTTGTGCACGCGATATCTCGAAAACTATTCGGCCGATTTCGACCATTTTTTCACAGATGATTGCCAGTGGTCATAATTCTAGAAGTTTTTTGAAATTTTGAAATCGTCACTTCCGGTTCCGATTTACGGCCGATTTTGTAAATTTTTACGACCAATTTTGTGCAGACATAAACTCAGAGACTATCAGAGATATGAATATAAAATTTTCAGGATAGGTAGACCATAGATTGAAGTTGTGCACAATGCAGTTTTTTTTATGCCAGTGGCGCAAACTTTAGGAGCTCGCCAGGGCTCGAAAATTGGATACGAATTTTGAATCAAAATTTTCATACGCTTTGATCTGTATCTTTTTATCAGTTAATATTTTGTTAACATATATATAACAAAAGTGGTAGATAATCAAAAGTTCTTTCCAACAAATTCAACAAAAAGGGGCTGGCCCCTTTTTTAGGGGCCAAGACACTTGTAAACTATAATACAAATAACTTAAAGACGATAAAGATGTTGTAATGCATTATAGAAGCAAAGTTGTTGATCGTAACAATATATATCAGGTAAAATCATTGCCACGCCCATTTATCATGTAATTAGGGAGTTTAGGGGCCAAAGTTCTTAAACTTTGACGCAATATATCTAGAAAAGGAGACGACGCAATATATCTAGAAAAGGAGACATATTTTGTAAAGCATTATAGAAGAGAAAATGTTTGCATTGATGATTCTAATCAGTTCCATTAATCAAAACACAAAAGTCTGTCCCCATTAAGGATCTAGAAGCTGGCCCCTAAAATATTCAATCATTTGTATCTAAAATATGAACAACAATTCTACATAAGTGTAAGAACAAAAATTGTTAGAATTAGTGAAACCTTTCGAATGAACTCAAGAAAAAAGGGGCTGGCCCCTTTAATAAGGGGTCAAGACACTCGTAAACTCTATTACAAATACCTTAAAAACTATCAAGATTTTGTAATGCATTATAGAAGCAACGTTGTTGATCGTAACAATATCTATCAGGTAAAATCATTGCCACGCCCATTTATTACGTAATTAGGGATTTTTAGGGGCCAAAGTACTTAAACATTGACGCAATATATCTAGAAAATGAGACATATTTTGTTAAGTATTGTAGAAGAGAAAATGTTTGCATTGATGATTCTAACCAATTCCATTAATCAAAACACCAAAGTATGTTTCCATTAAGGATCTAGAGGGCTGGCCCCTTAAATATTCAATCATTTGTATCTAAAATATGAACAACAATTCTACATAAGTGTAAGAACAAAAATTGTTAGTATTAGTTAGACTTTTTGAGTGAACTCAAGAAAAAGGGGCTGGCCCCTTAAATTAGGGGTCAAGACACTCGAAAACTCTATTACAAATAACTTAAAAATTATCAAAATTTTGTAATGCATTATAGAAACAAAGTTGTTGATCGTAACAATATAAGTTTGTAAAACTCATTTCCAAACCCATTGATGACGTAATCTTGGATTCTAGGGGACCAAAACTTAAATCTTAAATGTGCTGAATGTGATAAAGCAAAACTCTTTGTTAAGCATTTTAAAGGATATTGACGATCGTATACAATATCTGAAATGGAGTGGTTATCTGAAATTACATTGATATTTTAATCATATCGTTTAAAAATTGAACGGAAGACCTACTCGTTACTCGTAACGAGATCGTATCTAGTTTTAATTATTTCTAATAAAACACATTTCAACATAACAATTCAAATTCTATTCGCACTCGTCGTATGGTGTCTTAGGAAAATTATGTTATACGATATGGATGAATTTGCATAGCCAATTAAATGAACGTTGCAACCAGTATAAAATTATTTGGATACGAAAAATCATTACTTTATTCGCAATATTTCTGAACCTGTATTTACCTTTACCGTATCTAAAGAAATTGACACGTGTTCCGAATAGGACTGTATATGTTCATCAAAATGACTTTTTCTAGGGAATCAGTCTGTTTTTGCAGGGAATCAACAAAACAAATTGAGTTACTTTTATATAGTTAAAAAATAAGTACATGTATAACTTATTAAGGTCTTCCGTTTCCAACGGAAGACCTTATTGTTTTTCTTCGGTTTTTTTTTCTCATTCTTCTCCTTTTTTTTTCTTACCGATTTTGTGTCAGCGATTACTCGGAAACTCCTTGATCGATTTTGATAAAATTTTCAGATCTTATTGATATTAATTTAAACTTGATCGGAAATTTTTTTGGTTGATGACGTCATTTCCGTTTTTGAAATATCGACGTTTTCTTGATTTTCAGAGGGACGGCTTGTCCAAGAGAGTTGTGAAAAACTATAAAAGATATTTAGTTCAAATTTTCAGGAATGATAGACAAAAGATTGTAGATATGTAATAAGGCATTAATCACTTTCAGGCACAAAAGGCGCTAAAGCTCGGTAGGGCTCGAAAAATGAGATTAAAAAAGTGTTGTGATTTTGCCTGGTTTTCTTAGATTATCTTTTTTCTCACAAATATTTTGTTAAGACATGTAGAAGAAAAAAAATTTATATTTACAAGATCTTTTGTTTGACACCTAGAAAAAGGGGCTGGCCCCTCAAATTAAGGGCCTAGAACCCTTCAAAGTTTTCACTTTATAACTCAAAATTGGTTAAGATTTCAATATGGCTGTCGCTGCAAAAGTTGTTCATTATGATCTTATTAATGTCGTAACAATAATATTTTGTTCGGGTATTGCGTAATATGAGTGTAAAAAGCCAGACTTGTTACCATGTATTTGTGTTTTATTTGGCAAGTAAACGGGGTATTTGTGCGTATAACTGACATAAAGGATACCAGTTTATATACGGACAGTGTTTAAACATTTTAGTTATTTTCTAGTGAAACACATTATGGATGAAAGAACTGTTTCTATGCAATTCATTTGAGTCGCATTTAAAATCTAGCTGTATTCCGAGCTGTGTATGTGAACAGTTACGTATCCACCCTTGCCCGCAGCCGAGGAAGTAGGTCACGACTGGACTAGCGAGCGGGTCTGCCGTTATCAAATACACAAGATTTGCGTCTTGCTGTAATGCACACATGGATTTTTATATGTAGCTGCAAACACAAAACTTCCAATTTTAGTGATTTTAATAGTAAATAAAAAAAGATTATACCTTTACCTACTACCATAGACAGTGTACTAGCTTGCATTCGGAAAGTGTTGAAACATTTTAATTCTTTTCAGGGGAAACAATTACGGGTAAAAGAATTACTTCTATGCAATGTATTTGAGTCGCATTTAAAATCTAGCTAGCTGTTTTCCGAGCTTCATGTATGTAAACAATTATACGTATCCGAACCTTGCCCGCGGCCAAGGAAATGGGTCGCGGCTGGACTAGCGAGCGGTCTACCGTTATCCAATACACAAGATATGCGCCTTGCTGTAATACACACACAGGTTTATTTATTTTGCTGCAAACACAAAGAATTCAGATTTAAACGATATTAAAGAGTAAATGGAAAAAGATTATACCATTACCTACGAAGTATTGCTTTTTTGCTCTCGTAATAAAAAAAAATAGATTGTATGACTGTCATTGAAAAAGGGGCGTTCTTTGTGATCTTGTCTATGTCATGAAATAGTTTTATTGTTAGAAAATAAAATTTAGTTATCAAACTACAAACATTTCAAACCCACCACGTTGAGTGTACATTTTCATCACACGGGCCATGGAGAAGCCGCGCTAGTGGACAGCCGATTCGCTGTAGGACACATGCTTCTCCTGTTTATACGTTATCACACATTTCAATGCTCTTTGATTCGTTGTTATTTTCATTTCCAATGATATCGGTTAACGATGCATCAAACCATTGATTTAAATCATAGTTCGTAAAATTAAGGAAAAAACTGCCATCAATTAATATAATACGTTTTACAGTCGTACGATTTGAAATGTAAATGAATTCACCTGTTTCTATTTGTGACATTTTGCTGCCGAGAATTAAATGCATTACACTACCAATTTCAACAAAATATTGGCGATATTCACATAAGTATCTGTAATCTATGAAAATGTGATTCTTCATTTGTCTAACAAAGTATTAGAATTTTTTATGAGTTGAGAGAGAGAGAGAGAGAGAGAGAGAGAGAGAGAGAGAGAGAGAGAGAGAGAGCTAAGCAGGATGTAGTAAGTAAAAGTTGAAATATATTTAAAAAGCGTTCGAGATAAGGTAGCTTAAGAAGTACAATGTTACATGCTTGCGGTAGGTGTGGGCACGATAAAACTAACCATTTTTAAAGAAGTTGAAAAATTATTTACATTCAGGCCGTATAATAAGGGTCACAATATTGGTATAATAACCTCTTCTCAATGGTGGTCAGATTCATTAAAAAGCATACTCATTGCTGATTTTATTAATTTATTATTTATCAAATTTTATTTCTATTTTTGATTCTGAAAGAATATGTGTTATAAAAAGTTTATGTACATGTGCATTCATTGTAAATATTTTGATTGTATTCGGACAGTTAAAAATCGAGTAGAGAACACATGGTTAAAAATACTACTTAGTAGATAAATTATCTAATACAAATCGAATTGGCTTTAAAATTTGCATATTCAAGCGCACTTAAATAGTTAATACATAAATTATATATATATATTAATAAAAACGTCTGTATGCTGTATTATGTATTTGCTGTCTGATTAGAACTATTTTTCCCAAAAAAGAAGCGCTTGGCAATCGCGTAATTTTTTTAATGTTCTGTAAAGTACAACACCTGATTGGAGTACATGCTTATATATGTTTTTTTTTAAAAAAATTATCGTTTAACTAAGCGAAATTGTAGATGTCATGGAGTCAATGGGCAAATCAAATTCGCCAATCAGGCAATAGCAGTTATCTAATGCCTATGATTGATAATTTTACACGGTAAATTAATACATGTCAATATGAATTTTAAAGCACTCCCTGCTCCCCTGTTAAAAGCTCCCGTTACCTGCATTCTTTTATTTACGATTTTTGTGCACACAGTTATTCGGAAATGGCTCAAATTTTGCTACACGGGGCCGATAAAAAGATGAAAGGATGACCCCTAAAATTTTTTTCCCAAATATTTCAAGAACGGTCTTAAATTTCAAACACTGGTTGAATAACATATAACTTATTTTGTACAAATTTATGTGCATGAATGACAATGTTCCTGTAACCTAACAAAAAATGACACTTTTTGAAATCTATAAGTTTCTGAATTCATCATTAAAATTAATAATGTTAGACGGCCCATGCAGCAAGTTTTTCTAGTCGAGTCTTTCGTTCAACAGCGAATCGATTGTGAACATTACAACAAGAGAGTGAAACGACCACGAATTTTGACAGATTTGGCTACAAAGCTACAAAGAGTTTATAAGTGATAGATACAAAACACAGGTGCAATTACATCTTGTAGGAGTTAAAAAATGATGAATCTATGTTTGCCATAAATACACATTTTTATCATAAGAATATTTTAACATTTGGATCCGCCGAATATTTCCATTTCCCTTCATTGTTTGGTGCCTGATTTGAAATAACGTTTCGAGGTATAATAAAGTGAGAAATTTCTTTAAGCTGCATTTACCGATTTGTCGGCCATTACAGTATCAAATAATTTTCCTTGCAAACCAAATGAATGATCTTACAAAGTTATAGACGTATTTACACGGAATTGCTCTCCTTTCAACGTTAGAATTATTCAAAGTAAATAAAAATAAATTTCGGGCATACCAAAAAAACCCCAAAATACATCATTGGAATGTTTAAAAAAGAAAACCGTTGGGTTTCATCTTCCGAATGATTGGGTTTATTCCACCTGCATGTTTTGTAATGATTATTAACAACGTAAACACCAAAACTATTTATGAACAAATGTACACTGCTTGATTTTTGTTTAAATAGTCATGCTGTATATTTTATATGTTATAATAGATTATATAAAAAAGACAGATGTCAAAGTCGTAATACAATCATACTATCTTCGACGTAAGGGGCCAGTTTAAACACGAGGCGAAATAACGAAAACCCTTTTATGTCGATTATTTTGTGAATTTACAGCAAAACTTGTCTAATCCGGCGGAAGGTGGTTCTGAAAAAAAAATTACCAGATTAGGCAACAACCATTTTAGAGGACATTGTCGCAGATTAATTTTAGAATTTAATGCAGTAGGTCCAGATCGTGTATTCTTGCAAAATTTTCAATTGTTCTGAAATATATTAGATTTCATCGATCTTATTTACGGTACCAATTTTCATTTAAAATTTTTTTTTAAACAATAAATCCTGAAAAGTGCATGCTTAACCGTAAATTGTTAAACAAAACAATAACAAGTCAACAGGTGGCTGAAATACCTGATGGCGAGAACTGTTTTGATGCAGGAAAACAATGGATAAATATTAAATATAAATGAGAATTTTACTTTAAAAGAATTGAGCATTTTGACAGAATAATATGCAACTCTTCACTTGTAGCCATACAACGGGGATAACAAACGATATCGGCAGTCTTACTCTCAAAGTATACTGAATCACGGCTTGAAAAAAATGGGGTGAACTATAATCTAATTATCTAATTTTTGCAGTACATAACAAGACTTTACAGTATTAACTGAAATGAGTTGCTAGTTTAGGTCTATATTTACAGTTGTTTAAATCAATAGCAACGACAGAAAAATTGGTCGATAATTGAGCATTAATATCTCGCAGAAGGCCGATCGATCGATAAGTGGACGGACTACGGGAGATAACTCTCACTAATTATAAGCAGTAGGTTTTTTCATTGCGCCGGTTTAAAGAATAGACCGGATCCGGATTGCACAAATTTTTTAAACAAAAGTGATGCAAAAATGTCAAGTGGCTGAATAATGTCCCCGGATTGGGCAGCATGCCGTAATACACAACATCCGGATTCAACGAGTTTCAACATGTACTTAATTTTCGCATTGAAATATGGCTTAATTGACCGGGAAAACTACTGCAACGTGTATTATTACGCACATACATGTACTTAGCATAACCATCGTTTAAAAGCGTACACCTATTTTATTGAAACTCGGACCAAGCAGCTTTAGCATTAAAATTTACATGTGTAAGACACTTTATTTGTCATGTGCATGATCATGTGCATGATCATGTGCATTAAGTATTTTCAATACCTGCTTTTTCTCTAAAAAAAAATATTTCCAATTCCATTCACAACTGTTGTCATTCAAAATCACATGAATTAAACAAAATTTTAAACTTTTTGTCGATCTCAACTGTTATGTATCCAAGAAATCTATTGATTTTATCATGTGTTACGTAATTAGGTAATAACGTTTTTAGGGGTCAAACTTCATTCACAAATTACCATTTTTCCTTCATAAACATTAATAGGATCGAAAACAGATTTCCTACGGAGATTTATAATGAGGAATGTTTACATCTTTTCTCTATTCGGAAGTCTCTCGGAATATCTAGCACAATTTTTCAACGTTATCATCCGAGCTTTATAATGGCTGATGCAATGCAAAATCCCCGTCGACATTCTTTTTTAGCCGTGTATTGAAACCTGACAAGCTAGAGGGGGCGTTACAAAAGGGAAATCTTGGGTTTTTTTAATACTATCGAATGAACGTCGTCTGAATCAAGAGATATTTACAAATATCGAATAATTTAACAAAATGTGTGGCAAAAATATCTTGGGACAGACGTTTATATATCCTAACAATATAATGGTTTTCTCATGCGTTACCTAACTAGGGATATAAGGGGCTTGAGGTAAAACAGTTTAATCTTTTCTATTTCAATTGGAAGAAATGCAAGTATTTAAACAAGCAATGAAAGAGAACTTATAAAAAGCATTATAGGAAAGCATTAGTACTTTACTCCTATTTCCATATTATGTTTTGTTGTCGAAAATTAAAGTCGATGACGTCATTTCACCTTCTACAAATCGGACGGAAGACCTCCTCGTTGCTCGCAACGAGATCGTGTCTAGTTAGGGTCTTCCGTTTCCAACGGAAGACCCTCTTGTTATTCTATTGTTTCTTTTTAGGGTCTTCCGTTTTCAACGGAAGACCCTCTTGTTATTCTTCGGTTTCTTTTTATTATTATTATACTTTTTCTTTTTTTTTCTGACTCCTTCTCGGCTTAATAACTCAAAAAGTTTCCAACCGATTTTTATGAAACTTTCAGAGATAATGTGAAACTATTATCCCTCAAAGATGTTAAAGTTTTGTTGACCACTTCACTTCCGTTTTGACGTTACGTCATTTTTAAAATTTTCAAAAAGTCACTTTGTCCGCGGCGTTTCTCAAAAACGCTTTAAGATAGAGGCTTGAAATTTTCAATGGTTATGATTTGGTCAATTTACCTTTGTAATAAGGCTCGAAATAAAAATCTGTCTCTTCCGGTCGAAACCGGAAGTGAAACAAATTTATCGAAAAAATGAATTTTCTGATCAAATCAAAAATGAATATGTGTTCTGTAGAGCTTATTAAACTGAATCTGACACTGAAAGCCGTTTTAAAATCGGACGATGCATTACAGAGATATCGGGGTTTAAAAATTGATTTTTCCGGAAATTTTGATTCCGCGTCCTCGGTTTAAAAAATAGCGTAATGTTCAAAGTAAAATTAACTCGTACCAAAAATAATTGTTAAGTCGTACTTGAACACATTCGGATTTTTTTTGTTAAGTCGTTCGTGAAATCGAAATTTTTTTTGTTAATTCGTACTCAGACTTATTCGGATTTTGTTAAGTCGTACCAGGAATAATTCGATTTTTTCATTTCTTTTGTAGTTACTCTTGTTATTGGTTTAAGTGCTCTGCTTCTTACAGGAACTCCCAGCTTTACTTCAGACATTAACGGAAGACCCACTCGTTGCTTTGCAACGAGCTTTGCTCTAGTTATTAGGGTCTTCCGTTTTCAACGGAAGACCCTCTTGTTATTCTATTGTTTTTTTAGGGTCTTCCGTTTCCAACGGAAAATCGGACAATGCATAACAGAGATATCGGGGTTTAAAAATTGATTTTTCCGGAAATTTTGATTCCGCTTCCTTGGTTTAAAAAATAGCGTAATGTTCAAAGTGAAATTAACTCGTACCAAAAATAATTGTTAAGTCGTACTTGAACACATTCGGATTTTTTTTGTTAAGTCGTTCTTGAAATCGGAAATGTTTTTGTTAAGTCGTACTTAAAATTATTCGTATTTTGTTAAGTCGTACCAGGAATAATTCGATTTTTTCATCTTTTTATTTGCGTAGTCTTGTTGTTGGTTTAAGAGCTCTGCTTCTAACAGGAACTTCCAGCTTTACTTCCGACATTAACGGAAGACCCACTCGTTGCTTTGCAACGAGCTTTGCTCTAGTTATTATTATTATTATTCTTTTTCTTTTCTTCTGACTCCTTTTTTGCTTCATAACTCAAAAAGTTTTTAACCGATTTTGATGAAATTTTCAGAGATGTTTGCAAGTTGGCGTCCCTCAAAAATGTTAAAGTTTTATAAAGAACGTCACCTCCGTTTTGACGTGACGTCATTTTTAAAAATTTCAGAAAGTCATTTTGTCCCGGACTTTTCTCAAAAACGCTTTAAGAAAGAGGCTTGAAAATTTTAATGGTGATGATTTGGTCGATTTACCTCTGTAATAAGGCTGGAAATGAAAATCTGTCACTTCCGGTCGAAACCGGAAGTGAAACAAATTTTTCGAAAAAATGAATTTTCTGATCAAATGAAAAATGATTATGTGTTTTGTAGAGCTTAATTAGCTGAATCAAACACTGAAAGCTGTTTTAAAATCGGACGATGCATTACAGAGATATCGGGGTTTAAAAATTGATTTTTCCGGAAATTTTGATTCCGCGTCCTTGGTTTAAAAAATAGCGTAATGTTCAAAGTAATATTAACTCGTACCAAAAATAATTGTTAAGTTGTACTTGAACAATTCGGATTTTTTTTGTTAAGTTGTTCTTGAAATCGGAAAGGTGTTTGTTAAGTCGTACTTAAAATCATTCGTATTTTGTTAAGTCGTACCAGGAATAATTCGATTTTTTTATCTTTTCATTTTAGTTAATCTTGTTATTGGTTTAAAAGCTCTGCTTCTTACAGGAACTTCCAGCTTTACTTCCGACATTAACGGAAGACCCACTCGTTGCTTTGCAACGAGCTTTGCTCTAGTTTTATTATTATTATTCTTCTTGTTTTTCCTTCTGACTTCTTTTTTGCTTTATATCTCAAAAACTATTCAACCGATTTGCAAGAAATTTTCAGAGATTATGTTAAATAGTTGTCCCTTGAAGATTTTAAACTTTCAGTTATTAAGTCACTTCCGTTTTGTAGTTACGTCATTTTTAAAAATTTCGAAAAGTGATTTTGTCCAGGACTTTTCTCGTAAACGGTTGTTTATAAAGACTTGAAATTCTCTGTGATTGTAAATCTGCGGATTTACTTATGGCAAATTTACAAAAAAAAATATTTTGTAACTTCCGGTCGAAACCGGAAGTGATTCTAATTTTTCGGAATTTTCATTTTTTTGAGCGAATAATAAAATTATATGCATGTTGTAGAGTTTGCAAAGCTGAATGCAAAACTGAAATTCGTTTTCAAATCGGATGATGCATTTCAGAGATATCGGGGTTTAAAAATTGATCTTTCCGGAAATTTTGATTCCGTGTTTTTGGTTTTAAAAATAGTGCATATTTCACACTGTAAGTAATTTCTACTGAAAACAATTCGTACTGATAATTAAACTATATATAAAACACAAAATTATATGCATATTGTAGAGTTTGCAAAGCTTAATACAAAACTGAAATTCTTTTTCAAATCGGATGATGCATTGCAGAGATATCGGGGTTTAAATATTGATTTTTCTGGAAATTTTGATTCCGTGTTCTTGGTTTAAAAAATAGTGTAAAATTCACACTGACAGTAACTCCTGCTGAAAACAATTCGTGCAGGTCATAAAACTTGACTCTGTTTTTTAATAGTTAATTAAAGTGTTTATCGATACAATTTAGTTATTTCGATCGATAATTACGTTGTTAGTTTTTATTAGTCTTATTAGTTTTAATCGAAATAATCATCGTACGATTCCCCATTTCAACTCGCCATGTTTTGACTGCGAACAAACAGCTGATAGCGGTGTGTCTACATTTTTAAAAAAAAAGCAAGGCCTGCAAGACGTCGATAGTGGAAATTTCAGCTCAACTAACGTATGACAGATTATAAAGGTATGTTTCAATACAGGATATGTCGTATTTACTTTTTCTTTTCAGAGTATTTGCACTTAGTCTTTTCAATCTAATCCGAGATTCCTCTGACTCTAACCTCCGCTTTTGAAGTACGTCACAATATAAAAGCGGGCGTTAGAGTCAGCGGAATCTCGGAATATTATCTGTCCAGTGTATTTTCACGGTAGCTGCAGAACTGTAGCTCTCCGGGAAAAAATAATGACAGACCGGAGAGCTACAGGGCCACCCATTGAAAAAATTGTACATGTATATTTATTGCGCAGAAAAACGTGCGCTAGTTTTGGACTGATTTACCTTATTTATACGCAAATTTTGTGAAAACAATTAGTACCATTAAATTCTTCATGCAATTTACTACTGATATCGCCTCTTTATTTGCCTCAGACTTTCTCCGAAACACGCTACCGACCTCGGAAAATCAAGTATGTTGAATTTACATCGAGATCGAGAGTCGCCATTTTTACATGTAAACAAAGCGGACCACATGAATTTACGGGACTGGTGATGGTGTTTAAAAGACTATCCGAGGCAAGTGAAGAAAGGATATCAGTAGTAAATTGCATGAAGAATTTAAAATTAAAAGCGGTGGGAGTCCTAAGGTACACAAGAATAGAATGTTGTGATTAGAGTGCATGTTTGCATGATGATAACTTTACCCAAATATTTAAATATAGCAGATCTTTACAATATCGCCTTCACTGAATTTATAAATTAAAAAACTCAGGCTTGTGTTTAATTAAATAAATATATTTGACAAAGTAAATATTCAATCTAATTAAAATTAGACCTTTTGTCTCGCTCTCTATATGGTTATTGCTTGTGTAACAGGCATGTAAAACAGAGTGCGAGATGAAAAGTCTCAAATTTCATATTATATCAAGCTCAGAATTTAGGTCAATGTTCCATGATATCTATTAAACAGTCTTCTCAAGATATAAGTATTTCACAGAATCATTGTAATTTGAGAGATTAGATTATCTTTTATACATATTGATTCATTTTAGGTAAGCTTCACATGCATATCACATCTACATAGTATGTAAATAATTTTTACTGCATGTGCCTCAGATCTCTCTCTGTCTCTCTCTCTCTCTCTGTCTCTCTCTCTCTCTCTTTTAATCTTGGCAAAGACTCATGAAACTGTCAGAGGGCATCTTAATTTTATGACAAAAATATCTCGATCTTGTAAAAGAAATCCAAAGTGCATTGAATTTTAAAATGAGCATGTATTATTAATCCCTCATTTTTATGCGCATTATACATAGTATTGTTTTTAAAACATGTAATTCGTAAGAAAAAAAAACCCTCGCTAAATTTATTCGCAATAAACCCCAGTAGAATTGACAAAACATGGTATACACGTAGCAGAAGCTTATACTTTGACACTGTTTGGATTGGTAATATTCCTTTGTAGTTTATGAATTGAAATATTGCTGTCGCACTTCAAGTAAAACAAACTCTCTCGCTCACTCCTGCTCTCGCTCTCTCTCAATCTGATATGTCTATACCCAAGAAATTATTTTAATGTTATGATATTATGACTTGATATGCACATTTTTGTTTTTGTACTTGCTAAATGTTAATGTCATATATTTGGATATGTCATACTTATAACACTGCATGGTCAGTGTATTTTTTCCAAAAATATTATGTATATGTTAATGTAAACACAGCTATTACAAGTACATGTATGTTAACACAGCTAATTTATTTTTTTTTATTTCAGCTTAAAGCAGACTCTTGTTACCACATGGCTTTTACCTGTTGATTCTTGTGGTTTCAGCTCTTGAGGTTAACCTGTCACCTCTACCCACATGCATATTCCTTGTGTTCTACAGACTATCTACCGGTAATTCAAATTAAATCGGATAATGCATGAACAATAATGGAACTTTAAGAAAGCATCATGCCCTATTGTGGTTTGTTCATGTTTGATAAGAAATTATGAAAAACAAAATTAAGGCTGTTTAAAGAAATATAATTGTTGTGAAAAAATTTTTTTCAATAAAAGTATGCAATTATGTTTCCTTCATTTTTTATTTTATAAAGATATTTAGATGTGTTTACATAGTTGAAAAATCACCCAAACTCTTTCCAATTTTCTCCATAAGAATACATGTAGGATATGTAAATGTACATTTGACTTTTGAATAACACCAGCAATGATAATTACTTTTGAAATGAGCAAGAAACAATCTATTTTCATCCTTTTAAGGTATATATGCATAAAAAAGTAGAAAAAAACATGTCAAATTTGAACATTTTTAATGGAATTCTCCTCCGCCTCCAGCTACCCGGGTGTGTTTGAATTTAATTTTATTTAAGGCAGATGTTGAACTTGTTGATCTTACTGTTTTATCATGGTTAAAAAGAGACTAGAAACCAGAATAGATTAGATATTTAATAAATATGATTGTTAACTTACTTTTTTTCATCGAAAAAAGAAATCACATGCAGGAATACTTGTCTATTTAATTATTAAAATGCTACAAATCATTCAAGAAACATAAAAAGATCAAATTTTAGTATCATTGATGATTGTTTTCAAATATGTGTGAGAAATGACTCATAGAAATTGCCACAAGTTTCAGAAAATTAGGTAAAAGATTTCAAACCATGACTTTTTATGAAAATCAAAAGATAGGGGGTGGGTATACATGTAAGGGCATTTCTAAGTGATGTGATGCTTTTATCAAGATAATATCATGTAGATGTATGTTGTATTGAATAAGGTTTCTTATTAAAGGTGGTTGAACAACAATTGACCTCTAAAAGGTCAGGTAAAGATGTTTTACTAAGGAGAACCCTGTAAATCTGTGTTGAGTAAAAGAAATTGGAAATGGTGGGTTCACTTAAATGGCCATATGTTTATTAAACCTCAATGGAATTGTCAATATGTGGTATACTTTTTTCTCAGAATTGCATTAGCTTTCTTATTCTAAGACAAAGACATCTGTTCATAAAATGTACTAAGTTAAAGGTAGCAAGGGACCATTCGGATAAAGTACCCGTTAATATTTTTGTAAAATTAAGGTACATCACTACACCTAGACTTATACTTTTTAAGACACTACTTCACAAGATGGCAATTTAAATGTTTTGTTGAACTCTTAATATCGTTTGATTGGGTTGTATATTGTCATAGCTTAATGGTTAAAGTATTGGGTTTCTAAAGCGTTTGAGTTTTAGTCCGCCTGGAGCTTTTGTTACTGTTTATTGAATTAAATTTTTGAAAATGTAATTGTTCATCCAAATTTGCATATTTTTTGCCTATTTGACTTAAACACTTCTTATCAATTATGATATCTATCATAATCAAGTAATTTTCTGCTGATTTGAGAAAATATTTCAAGGTGTTTTGAGCCACCTTAAGAGATGCTGCACAATTGAAGGCTTATGAGTGTTGCTAAGATTCATAAAATGAATTTTAATGATCATCATTAGAGGGATCTCCCTTGTTGGAATTGGTATGCAATATGAAAACCCCTAATGTTTAATACGTACATGCGAATTGAATGGTGAAACTTGCGGCTAAGACTGTTGTGTTGACTTTACACTGTGAAATTGCAGGTTACAAATGGGAGGTTATATAACTCGAAATTTATGTGGATGGGACATTATATACCTATTCACTGGGTATGAGGATGATAGCAAGTTTATTGTCCTCCAAGACAGCCACTATTTCATGGGGCGAAGCCAAGTGAAATAGTTGCTGTTGAGGGGGACAATAAACTGTCTGTCATCCTCACACAACACAACAGTCTTAGTCTGTCTTTCTGTCAGTAAATAACTATAGATATCTTAATTATTATCCTGAAGAAAACTTTATTTGTTGGCGATGCAGAATTCCTTGATGATAAACAAATTAGAATTATCGGACTTTGAATTTAATGCTGTGATCGGATTATACCAGAGGTGTTCCGAGTTAAAAAAAGGGAAATTGTATGCTGCTGGTGAATACTTTCGTTGACTATTCACCATGGACAGATAGCATAGAAACTATTTCACAGTTAGATGGAATAGCATGTTTATTCATTGTAATTTTACATAGGAAATATTCACAGAAATATAATAAACTTTACATTGCTAAGTTTCTGACATTTGATGGTGCAACAAGCACAGTTTGGAAGGTCAAAGGTGACATCTTTTGTATCTGACTCCTTTTCGGCTTTATAACTCAAAAAGTTTATAACCGATTGAGATGAAACTTTGAGAGATTATGTGCAACTATTATGCCTCTAAGATCCTAAAGTTTCTTTGAAAACGACCTTTCCATTTTTACGTTACGTCATTTAAACAAAAAATTTTAGAAAGTCATTTTGTCCGCAGCGTTTCTAAAAACGCTTTAAGATAGAGGCTTGAAATTTTCAGTGGTTATGATTTTGTCGTTTTACCTCTGTAATAAGGCTCAAAATGAAAATCTGTCACTTCCGGTCAAAACCGGAAGTGAATCAAATTTTTCGAAAAATTGAATTTTCTGATCAAGTCAAAAATGAATATCTGTTTTGTAGAGCTTATTCAGCTTAATCTAACACTGAAAGCCGTTTTAAAATCGGACGATGCATTAGAGATATTGAGGTTTAAAAATTGATATTTCCAGAAATTTTGATTCCGCGTCCTTGGTTTAAAAAATAGCGTGATGTTCAAAGTAAAATTAACTTGTACCAAAAATAATTGTTAAGTCGTACTTGAAATTAGTAAGGTTTTTGTTAAGTCTTACTTAAAATCATTCGGATTTTGTTAAGTCGTACCAGGAATAATTCGATTTTATTCATCTTTTTATTTTAGTTACTCTTGTTATTGGTTTAAGAGCTCTGCTTCTTACATGAACTTCCAGCTTTACTTCCGACATTAACGGAAGACCCACTCGTTGCTTTGCAACGAGCTTTGCTCTAGTTATTATTATTATTCTTTTTCTTTTCTTCTGAGTCCTTTTTTGCTTCATAACTCAAAAAGTTTTTAACCGATTTTGATGAAATTTTCAGAGATGTTTGCAAGTTGGCGTCCCTCAAAAATGTAAAAGTTTTAAAGAGAACGTCACCTCGGTTTTGACGTGACGTCATTTTTAAAAATTTCAAAAAGTCATTTTGTCCCGGACTTTTCTCAAAAACGCTTTAAGATAGAGGCTTGAAATTTTCAATGGTTATGATTTGGTCGATTTACCTCTGTAATAAGGCTCGAAATGAAAATCTGTCACTTCCGGTCGAAACCGGAAGTGAAACAAATTTTTCGAAAAAATGAATTTTCTGATCAAATCAAAAATGAATATGTATTTTGTAGAGCTTATTAAGCTGAATCTAACACTGAAAGCCGTTTTAAAATCGGACGATGCATTACAGAGATATCGGGGTTTAAAAATTGATTTTTCCGGAAATTTTGATTCCGCGTCCTTGGTTTAAAAAATAGCATAATGTTAATCGTAAAGTTAACTCGTACCAAAAATAATTGTTAAGTCGTACTTAAACACATTCGGATTTTTTTTGTTAAGTCGTTCTTAAAATCAAAAAGGATTTTGTTAATTCGTACTAAAAATCATTCGGATTTTGTTAAGTCGTACCAGGAATAATTCGATTTTTTTCATCTTTTTATTTTAGTTACTCTTGTTATTGGTTTAAGAGCTCTGCTTCTTACAGGAACTTCCAGCTTTACTTCTGACATTAACGGAAGACCCACTCGTTGCTTTGCAACGAGCTTTGCTCTAGTTATTATTATTATTCTTTTTCTTTTCTTCTGACTCCTTTTTTGCTTCATAACTCAAAAGGTTTTTAACCGATTTTAATGAAATTTTCAGAGATTTTTGCAAGTTGGCATCCCTCAAAAGTATTAAAATTTTAAAGAGAACGTCACGTCCGTTTTGACGTGACGTCAATTTTAAAAATTTAAAAAAGTCATTTTGTCCCGGACTTTTCTCGAAAACGCTTTAAGATAGAGGCTTGAAATTTTCAATGGTTATGATTTGGTCGATTTACATCTGTAATAAGGCTCGAAATGAAAATCTATCACTTCCGGTCCAAACCGGAAGTGAAACAAATTTTTCGAAAAAATGAATTTTCTGATCAAATCAAAAATGAATATGTGTTTTGTAGACCTTATCAAGCTGAATCTAACACTGAAAACCGTTTTAAAATCGGACGATGCATTACAAAGATATCGGGGTTCAAAAATTGATTTTTCCGGAAATTTTGATTCCGCGTCCTTGGTTTAAAAAATAGCGTAATGTTAAAAGTAAAATTAACTCTTACCATAAATAATTGTTAAGTCGTACTGTAACACATTCGGATTTTTTTTGTAAAGTTGTTCTTGAAATCGGAAAGGTTTTTGGTAAGTCGTACTTAAAATCATTCGTATTTTGTTAAGTCGTACCAGGAATAATTCGATTTTTATCATCTTTTTATTTTAGTTACTCTTGTTATTGGTTAAAGAGCTTTGCTTCTTACAGGAACTTCTAGCTTTACTTCTGACATTAACGCTTTGCAACGAGCTTTGTTCTAGCTATTATTATTATTCTTTTTCTTTTCTTCTGACTCCTTTTTTGCCTCATAACTCAAAAGGTTTTTAACCGATTTTGATGAAATTTTCAGAGATTTTTGCAAGTTGGCGTCCCTAAAAAATGTAAAAGTTTTAAAGAGAACGTCACCTCCGTTTTGACGTGACGTCATTTTTAAAAATTCCAAAAAGTCATTTTGTCCCGGACTTTTCTCAAAAACGCTTTAAGATAGAGGCTTGAAATTTGGAATGGTTATGATTTGATCGATTTACCTTTGTAATAAGGCTGGAAATGAAAATCTATCACTTCCGGTCGAAACCGGAAGAAAAACAAATTTTTCGAAAAAATGAATTTTCTGATTTTATCAAAAATGTAATTGTGTTTTGGAGAGCTTATTAAGCTGAATCTAACACTGAAAGCCGTTTTAAAATCGGACAATGCATTACAGAGATATCGGGGTTTAAAAATTGATTTTTCCGGAAATTTTGATTCCGCGTCCTTGGTTTAAAAAATAGCGTAATGTTCAAAGTAATATTTACTCGTACCAAAAATAATTGTTAAGTCGTACTTGGACACATTCGGATTTCTTTGTTAAGTCGTTCTTGAAATCAGAAAGGTTTTTGTTAAGTCGTACTTTAAATCATTCGGATTTTGTAAAGTCGTACCAGGAATAATTCGATTTTTTTCATCTTCTTATTTTAGTTCTTGTTATTGGTTTAAGAGCTTTGCTTCTTACAGGAACTTCCAGCTTTACTTCCGACATTAACGGAAGACCCACTCGTTGCTTTGCAACGAGCTTTGCTCTAGTTCTTCTTCTTATTTTTTTCCACAAATTTTGTGCACGCGATTTCTCAGAAACTATTCGGCCGATTTTTACCATTTTTTCACAGATGATTGCCAGAGATCATAATTCTAGACGTTTTTTGAAATTTTGAGATCGTCATTTCCGGTACCGAGTTACGGCGGATTTTCTATTTTTTACGACCTATTTTGTGCAGAGCTGATCTCAGAAACTATTAGAGATATGAATACGAAATTTTCAGGATAGGTAGTCTATAGTTTGAAGTTGTGCACTATTGTATTGTTTAACGCCAGTGGCGCCATTTCTTTGAGCTCGCCTAGGCACGAAAATTAGGTACGAATTTTCATTCAAAATTTTACGACCTATTTTGTGCAGAGCTGATCTCAGAAACTATTAGAGATATGAATATAAAATTTTCAGGATAGGTAGACCATAGTTTGAAGTTGTGCACAATGTAGTTTATTGGCGCCAGTGGCGGCATTTCAATGAGCTCGTCTAGGCTCGAGAATTAAGTACGAATTTCGAATCAAATTGTTCATACGTTTTGATCTGTATCTTTTTACGAGTTGATATTTTGTTAAAATATATATAACAAAAGTGGTAGAGAATAAAAAGTTCTTTCCAATAAAGTCAAAAAATAGGGGCTGGCCCCTTAAATTAGGGACCAAGATACTCGTAAACTCTATTACAAATAAATTAAAAATGATAAAGATTTTGTAATTCATTATAGAAGCAAAGTTTTTGATCGTAATTATATCTATCAGGTAAAATCGTTGCCACGCCCATTTATAACGTAATTAGATATTTTTAGGGGCGAAAGTACTGAAACTTTGACGCAATATATCTAGAGAAGGAGACATAGTTTGTTTAGCATTGTTGAAGAGAAAATGTTTGCATTGATGATTTTAATCGATTCCATTAATCAAAACACCAATGTCTGTCCCCTTTAGGGATCTAGAGGGCTGGCCCCTAAAATATTCAATCATTTGTATCTCAGAAGTGAACAACAATTTTAGATAAGTGTAAGAACAAAAAATGTTACAAATCGTAAGACCTTTCGAATGAATTAAGGAAATAAGGGCTGGCCCCTTAAATTAGGGGCCAACACACTCGTAAACTCTATTACAAATAACTTAAAAACGATAAAGATTTTGTAATGCATTATAGAAGCAAAGTTGTTGATCGTAACAATATTTATCAGGTAAAATTTTTGCCACGCCCATTCATTACGTAATTAGATATTTTTAGGGGCGAAAGTACTGAAACTTTGATGCAATATATCTAGAAACGGAGACATATTTTGTTTATCTTTGTAGAAGAGAAAATGCTTGCGTTGATGATTCTAATCGATTCCATCAATCAAAACACCAATGTCTGTCCCCATTAAGGATCTAAAGGGCTGGCCCCTAATATATTCAAACATTTGTATCTCAATCTAAAGACCTTTTCAAAGAAATCAAGAAAAAGGGCTGGCCCCCTTTTTTTTGGGGGGGGGGGGGGAAGAGATTCGTAAAGTCTATTACAAATCACATAAAAACGATTAAGATTTCGTAATGCATTATAGAAGCAAAGTTGTTGATTGTAGCAATATCTATCTAAAAAACTCATTGCAACACCCATTTATTATGTAATTAGGGATTTGTATACATTTTCTGAAAGTGTGTGTGTGTGGGGGGGGGCGGTAAGAATGAAATTATATCGATTATTCATGGTATGATTTAAAACAGAAATCGCAAGGAAGACCTACTCGTTACTCGTAACGAGATCGTATCTAGTTTATATCATGTCTTTCTTCTCAAAAAATTACAGACATACCGAGTTCAACACCCAGCATATCAACTGTCGTTGTTTCCACTAACACAATGCTGACAAATACTGACGGTATAATTTTGTCATCAATAGTCTCTTAATAATCTTTATAAACCATTTCATCCTTTATGACAAAGGCACAATGTGTATAAAAATATGTAAAGCTTAAAAATGCTGCACACAACTTTAGTATGTGTTGACTTTGTAGAACTAGATACTGCTGGAATACCAAACACAACACAGTTTCTTACACCCGTCAATGGATCCAGGACATCAGATGAAGAGGGTAAAGTACTTTTGATTAATGTGCCTCTTTTTTAGGTTATCAGGTTTTGATACATAATTTTATTAAACTGAGATTGCTTGGCTGTAATATTTCATCAATGCAAGCTCAAGGAACAAAAACAAAAACAATACATTAAACCATATTTGTTGTTAACTGAGGATACAAAGAAATTAAAATAATTTTGTAGGTAAAACGCTTGACGCATGCTTTTATTTCCAATAAAAAACACACATATATAGAAAAAATTGTAAAGAAGTTTTTAAATAAACTTTAGGGCATTCATTGGCAAGGCCAATCTTTTATTGAGCTAATATATGATTAACTAGTAAGACAATATTTAAATGCCACGTCATTGATGTATATATATTATATTTAAAATGTAGTGATGCATGATAACGAAATTATATTTAAATGACTGAAACGTTTTTATGATATAATTCCTATTTGCCGGCTTCTGAGGTCAAAGTTTAATGTTCGGGCCATACAAAGATAATTAGAAGCCAATAAAACATAAGTGTAAAATAAAAAAAATGCAACATATATATTTTAGGAATAAATCAATCAGTTCAATGCAATCATAATGAACGTTCTTATTTCTCACAATTTTCAGAGGTGATTTTTCAGGTAATAAAATTTCATTTTCTCTGAAATGATGAGGAAAGTAATACATTTCTTTTTACCATTGTCAAAAAAGATATATATCAACAAATTATTATATCAAATCACACGTACAAACAAATAATATAACTGGTATAATATTCTTGAAAAGCATACAACATAAAATCACTGCAAAGTGCTTCTTGCTATGTTAAAAATAGATTGTAGGAGAAAATTTCATTCTTTGATACATTATAATTGTTACAATTTTAACGAATTGATACTCATTATAGTAGCCTGTCTTGCAACGGCTAAAAAACTTTTACAGTATAACATGAGAATGGTACCATATTATCCATAAAATACCAATAATATTGAATCACCCCTGTGACATAATTTTAATTTTTTACTAATAAAACACATTTCAACATAACAATTCAAATTCTATTGCACACTCGTCGTATGGTGTCTTAGGAAAATTATGTTATACGATATGGATGAATTTGCATAGCCAATTAAATGAACGTTGCAACCAGTATAAAATTATTTGGATACGAAAAATCATTACTTTATTCGCAATATTTCTGAACCTGTATTTACCTTTACCGTATCAAAAGACATTGACACGTGTTCCGAATAGGACTGTATCTGTTCATCAAAATGACTTTTTTCTAGGGAATCAGTCTGTTTTTGCAGGGAATCAACAAAACAAATTGAGTTACTTTTATATAGTTAAAAAATAAGTACATGTATAACTTAATTATATCATGTCTTTCTTCACAAAAAATTACAGGGACACCGAGTTCAACTCCCAGCATATCAATTGTCGTTGTTTCCACTAACACAATGCTGACAAATACTGACGGTATAATTTTGTCATCAATAGTCTCTTAATAATCTTTATAAACCATTTCATCCTTTATGACAAAGGCACAATGTGCATAAAAATATGTAAAGCTTAAAAATGCTGCACACAACTTTAGTATGTGTTGACTTTGTAGAACTAGATACTGCTGGAATACCAAACACAACACAGTTTCTTACACCTGTCAATGGATCCAGGACATCAGATGAAGAGGGTAAAGTACTTTTGATTAATGTGCCTCTTTTTTAGGTTATCAGGTTTTGATACATAATTTTATTAAACTGAGATTGCTTGGCTGTAATATTTCATCAATGCAAGCTCAAGGAACAAAAACAATACATTAAACCATATTTGTTGTTAACTGAGGATACAAAGAAATTAAAATAATTTTGTAGGTAAAACGCTTGACGCATGCTTTTATTTCCAATAAAAAACACACATATATAGAAAAAATTGTAAAGAAGTTTTTAAATAAACTTTAGGGCATTCATTGGCAAGGCCAATCTTTTATTGAGCTAATATATGATTAACTAGTAAGACAATATTTAAATGCCACGTCATTGATGTATATATATTAGTTTTAAAATGTAGTGATGCATGATAACGAAATTATATTTTAATGACTGAAACGTTTTTATGATATAATTCCTATTTGCCGGTTTCTGAGATCAAAGTTTAATGTTCGGGCCATACAAAGATAATTAGAAGCCAATAAAACATAAGTGTAAAATTAAAAAAAATGCAACATATTTATTTTAGGAATAAATCAATCAGTTCCATGCAATCATAATGAACGTTCTTATTTCTCACAATTTTCAGAGGTGATTTGTAATAAAATTTCATTTTCTCTGAAATGATGAGGAAAGTAATACATTTCTTTTTACCATTGTCAAAAAATATATATATCAACAAATTATTATATCAAATCACACGTACAAACAAATAATATAACTGGTATAATATTCTTGAAAAGCATACAACATAAAATCACTGCAAAGTGCTTCTTGCCATGTTAAAAATAGATTGTAGGAGAAAATTTCATTCTTTGATACATTATAATTGTTACAATTTTATGAACTGATACTCATTATAGTAGCCTGTCTTGCAACGGCTAAAAAACTTTTACAGTATAACATGAGAATGGTACCATATTATCCATAAAATACCAATAATATTGAATCACCCCCTGTGACATAATTTTAATTTTTCACTAATAAAACACATTTCAACATAACAATTCAAATTCTATTGCACACTCGTCGTATGGTGTCTTAGGAAAATTATGTTATACGATATGGATGAATTTGCATAGCCAATTAAATGAACGTTGCAACCAGAATAAAATTATTTGGATACGAAAAATCATTACTTTATTCGCAATGTTTCTGAACCTGTACTTACCTTTACCGTATCAAAAGACATTGACACGTGTTCCGAATAGGACTGTATCTGTTCATCAAAATGACTTTTTTCTAGGGAATCAGTCTGTTTTTACAGGGAATCAACAAAACAAATTGAGTTACTTTTATATAATTAAAAAATAAGTACATGTTTAAGGTAAGGTTTGCGGTTACAGGGAGATAACTCACACATTTTCATTGTGACGTAACACCAACTACCCTTTATTTCAGTTATGACGTCAAAATTTATATGACGTCATAATTGATTTCAGGTTTTTTTTATTTCGCGGGTTCTTTTAGTTTCAATGAAAAAATAAGAGGACACAAGCATTTTATGAATTTCAACGAAAACGGAATCCGCATCATATGGTTTTGAATAGTGTTTTAGAAACACCAGATTACACATATTCTAAGATACGTTTTCCTGAAATCGGTGGACTTGGAAAGGTTTCAAATAAGATGTTTTCGTTTACATAATAGTAGTCCAAAATTAAGACTTTTGTTGCATTTTATTCTATTTTCAGATAGTTCATCAGAAATTAATAAAAGTGAATCATGATATTAATAGTGATATTCTTTTCGAACATTTTAAGCATGAATAACCCCCATAATAGTCACATATAATATGTACATATTTTCACGAAATTGTTTACATTTCATCAAAATGAAAATTGGAAATCGTGAACTTTGACCTTTTGTAGTTATAAAACGGGATGGGCAAAATTCATTTGAATTTCATGAGAAAAAAGACTTTAGTATAGTGAACAAAATGGTATGTAACTTTGGTACAACCTCTAAAAAATGCAAGCCGCAAACCTTACCTTTACTTATTTATATCATGTCTTATTTCACAAAAAATTACAGAGACACCGAGTTCAACTTCCAGCATATCAACTGTCGTTGTTTCCACAAACACAATGCTGACAAATACTGACGGTAAAATTTTGTCATCAATAGTCTCTTAATAATCTTTATAAACCATTTTATCCTTTATGACAAGGGCACAATGTGCATAAAAATATGTAAAGCTTAAAAATGCTGCACACAACTTAAGTATGTGTTGACTTTGTAGAACTAGATACTGCTGGAATACCAAACACAACACAGTTTCTTACACCCGTCAATGGATCCAGGACATCAGATGAAGAGGGTAAAGTACTTTTGATTAATGTGCCTCTTTTTTTAGGTTATCAGGTTTTGATACATAATTTTATTAAACTGAGATTGCTTGGCTGTAATATTTCATCAATGCAAGCTCAAGGAACAAAAACAAAAACAATACATTAAACCATATTTGTTGTTAACTGAGGATACAAAGAAATTAAAATAATTTTGTAGGTAAAACGCTTGACGCATGTTTTTATTTCCAATAAAAAACACACATATATAATAAAAAATGGAAAGAAGTTTTTAAATAAACTTTTGGGCATTCATTGGCAAGGCCAATCTTTTATTGAGCTAATATACGATTAACTAGTAAGACAATATTTAAATGCCACGTCATTGATGTATATTAGTTTTAAAATGTAGTGATGCATGATAACGAAATTATATTTCAATGACTGAAACGTTTTTATGATATAATTCCTATTTGCCGGCTTCTGAGATCAAAGTTTAATGTTCGGGCCATACAAAGATAATTAGAAGCCAAAAAAACCATAAGTGTAATATTTAAAAAAATGCAACATATATATTTTAGGAATAAATCAATCAGTTCCATGCAATCATAATGAACGTTCTTATTTCTCACAATTTTCAGAGGCTATCTCCAGTACACTGTTGTATGGAACAATCGCTGGGTCGTTGGGTCTGTTCTTTGGGGGATTGGTTTTATTCATAATCTCAGCCAAGCGATGTACGTCGATTACAGAAGTATTTTGTAAAGTTTTTTTTTATTGTAGTTCTTAAGATGAATTCATTTCTCATCTTATAATCTTAATAATGAAATATTAGTATTGTATCATATATAAGGTTTGACTCACAAAACAAAATATATCTCACAGATTTTTAATCAATTTTCATAAATAATTGATAAAAAATAAATAAACTGATATTATTTATTACTTTTCAGGCTGTAAATTGCAAAGAAATTCCAAGTAAGTTATGTTTAAG
Source organism: Magallana gigas (assembly GCF_963853765.1). Taxonomy (NCBI): domain Eukaryota; kingdom Metazoa; phylum Mollusca; class Bivalvia; order Ostreida; family Ostreidae; genus Magallana; species Magallana gigas. Next base: position 30,278,786 of record NC_088854.1, read on the forward strand.
ATTTAGTACATTTGAAATGTAAACTTCGGGAACACAAGCTATTATAATTTTTTTTTTAGAAAGAATAATCCTTATGTTATGGAAGACCTCTGGAGAGTCAACAGTCATCACTATACAAAATCCCCATTTGAGCAAAAAAGTAAGAATCTTGTGTGAATAACCATAAATAAAGTTTCATACTCCTAGATATTTTTATGAAAATTTAAAAGTCATAAAAATCAATTTTTGCTATTTGGCCATGCATGAATTTGTTAAAAATTGGCTACTTATTTCTTTTTTTAACTTTCATTTTAACTTGTATTCCAGCCCTAAGAATGTCTTTTTTTTTTCAAATATATGAAAGTTATTGTACAAAGCAACGAAATATTTTAAAATTTAATCAATGTGGACTGGTTTTATATATATATATATATATATATATATATATATATATATATATATATATATATATATATATATATATATATATATATAAAACACATGCCTCGGTCTCGTTTATTATCCATGTAGTTTATAAGTTTTAAGCCGAGTTTATATTGAAATGACTTGAATTACTTGAACTCCACTGACCTTTGATACCAAACGAATTTTGAAATTTTTTGGTAAAAAGTTAAATGTTTGTGTAAATTTTCATGATTAAAAAGAAGTACTGGGACTCTATATTGCAATGATAATGATTTGATGAATAATTACAGTTAACACTCAAAGAGATAATTCTAGGTAAGACAAAGTTTATATCTTATCAAATACTGAGGTTGGGGTCTAGTGAAGGACATACTATTTACAGTTCCTTACTCTTTTCATAACACAGCAATGAAGAAGTTCTTCCAGACTATGTGGTGGTGAGATCTGACGATGTCTATGAAGAAAGTCATGGTAAAATTTATGTAACCATCATTATGTATCTGACGTAAATGTTAATTATATGTAAATATATTTAATCATTTTTATCGTTCATGCTTTCCTACACAACCACTCTTAAGCATGTATGCATGATAGCAAATATCCTATGTAAAAGACAATAAAACTTGGTATTTTAGAAGTTATAAGCCAGTGGCAAATTATATCAATGCTGCAATTTGATGCTAGTGAGAAATTTCATACTTAAAGAAAATAAAGAAATAATGCTTTTGTAAACAATGCCTTTAATGTTTATAGGTAATACACAAAATGAAGGCTTTAGGTAAGACAAATCTTTTTTAAAATATTACAAAAAAATTATCGTAACAATTCTTCAAGTTAAAAGACATTATTGTATGATTCTTAAAATAAAATTAATTACAGCCATGACGGTGAAACCCCGGAATATATGGTGATTTCTGACGATATATATGAAGAAAGTCTTGGTAATTATTATGATATATCATCTTTTTTTTACTTTTAAAACAGGCCATTAACATATGGATAGACTTAATGCTTCCAACAATATCTTTTTAAAGTCTGAAATTTTAATACATAACTGATATAATTTTCTTGATTCCCTGATTTGCTGATTTAAGGAATTATGGAAAAAACCTCGTTATTCTTGTACCTAATACAATCAAAATATTGATGAAACATGATGACAATAGAATAAACAAAAATAGGCAGAATACAACCTGAATAGCGAATACCGCGTCTCGGGACGGATGTTGTATTGGCCATGACCAAAGAATAAGAACGAGTGAAGAAAATAAAACAATTATCTAAAAAGTCAAGGTTATTAATATTGATAAACCAGACTTTGTAATAACGCATAACAACTTCCACATGTATCCTACTGAACATGTTTAACCTAGTTTATTCTAGTTACTTACATATCTATTTTAAAAAAAAAAAAGGAATATATTCTTGTACAATAGGTACAAGAATATATTCCTTTTTGAAAAAAGGATTTGCGATATACAGAGAATAGCTTTGTATATAGCAAATACTGTTGTTTCATTAATATTCAAGGGTATCAATTTTCGTGGATACAGTGAAAATCACAGTTTCAAGGTAAATTCGTGGCCAATGACCTTTTCAATACAAAATATTAGTAGAAGTTGCAGTTCAATGAATATTTAATTTCAAGGATAAACTTAACAACGAAATCAACGAAAATTGGTATTCAACGAATATTGATAAAACCACAGTACGTGTATTAATGATCGATAAAGAATCAGTTTGATAATTTATTATGAAAATTGAATGTGATTTACCAACTGTTTGCAATGATGATGATGTAATGTAAAAGTTATCGAAATGATTTGATATTTTACTTTACAGATCCATACCTGACTGCTTACTAATTTTTTTTCATCAACCAATCAAGTAACCCAATCAAATAGATGGTACTAGCAGTATCATGACGACTTTGAAATAAAATTGTATCAAACTGAACTATAACTGGAACTAATAAGTTTTTCTTGTTTTTGTAACCTTTTTTCTTTCTTGTTTTGTGTAATACTTTGTATGAATAAGTAAGATTTGCCAATTTCTATCAATAATTATGTGATGGATCTTTTCGGCAAGTGGATGAAGTAAATGATGGCGATGGTTTTTAAACAAATGTATGTAAAATTGCAATGGAATATTAACAACAAAGAGAACGTGTACATGTGTTATTTTGTTTTAATCAAAGGACGGCGAAACCCCAAAACAAATACAAATTATTAAGTACATGTCTTAACTTCCTCCTGGATTGAAATTCCGTAGAGGAAAGAGTATTTTTAACATCTGGGATAAAAATATAGAATAAAAGCTCTTAGTACAAAATGTTTATATTTTCACACTGGCTTTCGCTCAAGGCGAGTATACTATTCGTATTTAGTTCTAACACATTAAATTGATAAAATTCAAAATTCTCCTGCAATAAAACAACTCATGTAAAAAATTATGTTTAACTCTGGTTCAATTGCAGATACCACCAGCTTATATTGTCCAAAATACCAAAGGATGTATCAATTAATAAAACATTATCTGAACGTATTAGTAATTATTGTTCTTTATGTAACGTATTCAACAAAGTAAAACTATGTAACTCTGCTGATCTCCTCAATACTATCCCATCTGTTTACATTTATCAGAACTACAATGGGAGAACTCAGTGTTTAGTAACTGAATCTTATAACAAAGCAAGCATTTGTTTCACGATGTCAGATGTCGTAGTTTATGATATACGAATGTTCAACCTTTTTATATAAAGCCTCTAGATAAAATGCAAAGGACTGGTAAATAAAAAGAATATATTCAAAGATGAATAAGAAACATATTGGGCATTTTTGGAATCTGTTGCAGAGAAATAAATATTGAAATATTGTAAGTTATGTCCAAGGTACATTTGTAAAATACACACATACAACAAAATTGAACTAGGACACACACGCTTGATACTGCAGGGAGGAAGTCATAAAACAATTTAATTATATTTTTACAACCTTAAATTATTACTATCAATTTTTGTAAATGCACAGTTCAATATTACAATTAAACTTTTTTTTTAAAATTGGATAATTAACCTTCTTCGATTAATCTTGCTCAGATAGCGATTACAGTAACTTTAGGTTTGCTATTAATGTCTGGAACTTTAAATTATCTAGCTGTCATTTTCATATGCAAGGTTATCGCTTTTATTGATTTTTTTTCACCCTAATTCAGAAGGTAAAATAATCTTGTCAACATTTTTCATTTAAATACAAAACTGCCAGGTTGTTACGAGCATAAATGATACAAATATATGTTTATGATAATTTGAAATTAGCAGGGAATATTTTTTGATGAGGTAGGAGGTGTCATTTAGACAAAAGACATTCAACCTGACAGGACAAGAAAAGCTCAAGTTAAAAATATAAAGAGGAAATAAGTTAAATTTGCTCAATTTCTGCAAGATCTTCCCTAAAAATAAGAAAGAGTTGTGCTGCATTTTCCATAAATTGTATTTTAAACTTTAACGAGGCCAATTCTAGTTGAATAATTAAAATACTGTAGGGTGGAATTTGCTGATTTCTATGGTAGATACATTAAATCTCATTTTCAATTAAGTGATGTAAAAAAATCACTATGTTTCTCTTATTGTGGTGAATAGGGGGAGTCTCAAAATATGTATTCATTTTGTTGGAAAATTGTATGCATATAGGGAAAATGGAAATTTTGTATCTTTCTTTTGATGTAGAAAAAATTCTAGAGGGTAGAAAATCGAACAATTGATACAATATGAACACTTTTACTTCCGTCTTTGAAAATAAATATAAAATGCGGGGTGTTTCCCTTTAAAATGTAAAGAGGGAACGTCTCAAAACCCAATATATAGGTGAAAATGGTCATATTTTGTAAAACTTTTTATGTTTGGTTAAACTTCAGAGGGTGGAATATTCAATGCTACATATATAACACACATAAATTCTTCCTCTTTCACAATTGATGAAAATAATGTGGTGTTTCCATAAAAAAATGAAGAGGGGGCGTCTCAAAAACCCAATTTATAGGTGAAAATGGTCATCTTTTGCAGAACGTTTTATGCTAGGCTAAACTTTAGAAGATGGAAGATTCAATGCTGCATATATAACACACATCAATTTTTCTTTTTTCAAAATTGATGAAGGCAATGAGGTGTTTCCCTAAAAAAATGAAGAGGGGGCATTTCAAAACCCAATATATAGGTGAAAATGGTCATCTTTAGCAAGACTTTTTAGAACTTTAGAAGATTGGAGATTCAATGCTGCGTACATAACACACATCAATTCTTCCTCTTTCAAAATTGATGAAGATAATGTGGTGTTTCCCTAAAAAAGTGAAGAGAGGGCGTCTCAAAAACCCAATATATAGGTGAAAATGGTCATCTTTTGCAGAACGTTTTATGCTAGGCTAAACTTTAGAAGATGGAAGATTCAATGCTGCATATATAACACACATCAATTTTTCTTTTTTCAAAATTGATGAAGGCAATGAGGTGTTTCTCTAAAAAAAAAATGAAGAGGGGGCATCTCAAAACCCAATATATAGGTGAAAATGGTCATCTTTAGCAAGACTTTTTAGAACTTTAGAAGATTGGAGATTTAATGCTGCGTACATAACACATCAATTCTTCCTCTTTCAAAATTGATGAAGATAATGTGGTGTTTCCCTAAAAAAAAGTGAAGAGGGGGCGTCTCAAAACCCAATATATAGGTGAAAATGGTCATCTTTTGCAGAACGTTTTATGCATATTCTAAGCTAAATATTATAAAATGGAAGATTCAATGCTTCATATTAACATAGAACATTTCTCCCTCTTTCAAAACTGATGAAGAAAATGAAATGGGGTATTTTCCCTTGAAAATACAAAGAAGGAGCATCTCAAAATTCAATATAAAGGTAAAAATGAATGGTCATCTTTAGCCATTCTTGTGATATTTTTCAAACTTTGGAGGATGGAAATTCAATGATTTGTATATTACATTCAAATCATTTACCTTTATTTACCCCATGTAGAGAGCTAATATTGCATATTAGGATAAAATTCACAATCAAGGAGAATAATGATCGAGTCATTTGAAAATTTTTATTTATAGTGTGGTTGGATTGCATTCAAACACAACATGTTAGTAAGGCAGAATTGAGATGATATAACAGTGACAACATTCTAATTAATGTAATACACATGTAGATATATTACAAGATTGATATCCATTAAATGTAATAACACAAAATGTTTTAACAAATACAACATGATGATATATATTTATTGTAAACTTGAAAAAAAATTCAGCAACCTTCTTTGCAACTTTATAATTGCTGCTTATTCTAGCTTTACCATCACTTGTCTTTTCACTAAGCAAGAAAAACACACCACCAAAATCTTTTCTTTCAAATGCAAGTTTCAAATTGTTGTATGATAGTGACGAACATTTGATCTTTTTCAAAGTTGCTTTTGAAATGACATTTTGCTTCTGTAAATACTCTATGGACTCTACAGATGGTTGAACACCATGACTAGTCACTTGAACTGAACTATAAAAAAAATTAGCGAGTAAAACATCAACTTTTCCACTACTTTTCACAAGGGTCTGAAGCATTTCAGAATCAGCTAATGAATTATGAGCTGAATAAGACTCATTCAACACTTTCTGAGCAAGATATTCTTGCTTATAACAATCAAAACCAGGATACACAACTTTAAAAAAGGCAAGGTATCACAAAACCCCACTACATATTTACAAAAGTGGTTCCATATTTAATAATATTTCAGCTGATTATACAGTACAATAGAATCAAAACATGTGTTATTGTGTGCCACTAATACACAGCTTTTCCCTAGTAACATAACAAATTGAATAAAGTCCAAAAGAACTTGTAGTGGATGATTGTGTGACACAGCTACATTGTTTAAACAGAACTCAAAATAAAAATCAAGAATGAGAGAAAATGTAAATGATGACATCTTGAAATCCAAACAAAAGATGAGAAATAATTCTTATTTCCGGTCGTTTGCAAGGTGTTTAAACACAGGAGCAATGAGAAGCGTTAAAATGATGTTGCGGAAAGTTTGCTGTTACGCTAGGTCACAGGACGCAGGCACGTTGATCCACTTACCAATAATGATCTATTCATGCCATGAAAAGAAACTTTTTACATTGATAAACTCTATTTTGATTTACATTTTGGTGAAATTTCAAGGGTTTATCTCTTTTCCTAAAAGAATAAGAGAAAATGTCTCAATAATTTCCGAACAACCCTCGTAAACTGATAATACAAAATTGTTTTGCCATTGTGTCATGCTTACTTTTGTTTGCCATAAGCCCATATGCACCGCTGTGAATGTTATTGTCATTTAAATTTTAGACCACGTGGTTTTATTTGACCCTTTCAGTTTCGCAGTAAAAAGCGTGCCTCGTGTTCATTGTCTATTTTATAGAATCTAGGTACTTGTAATCAAATATAAAATCTAGAGGTTTATTGATTTTAAACTTTATCTTCATTAATTGGTGGATAAAATGTGTTCTAGAAATAAATAAGACAATACAAATAATAGTTTATGTCTGCTGTTGCAACAATTAACATGCTTAGTAGAGATCCCCCCTGAGGATTAACTTTCGATTTGCGCCTGACGTAGTAATAGTATCAATAGTGCAACAGACTATAGTCTTTCCCAAGATATTTATGCAGCACATTTGGACGATTTTTTAAAAAAAAATACACATACCTGTGAAAGAAGTGCACTTGTAATAGTTGAAAGGGATAATTTTCAAGATAATTTCATTGACACATTATCAACTGTCACTCAGAAAAATTCACAGGAACGAAAACATATTCCTTACGGAGATTTATAATGGGGAATGTTTACATCTTTACTCTATTCGGAATACACTCGGAATACATCGCGCAATTTTTCAACGTTATCATCCGGGCTGGCTGCAATACAAAATCTCCGTAGACATCACATTTTTAGCATTGTATTGAAACCCGATACGCTAACAGGGGCGTTTCGACTGAGATATCTTGGGAATTTTTATACTTTTGAATGAACATCGTTTGAACCCTGAGGTATTTATAAATATCAAGCAATTAAGCAAAATGTGAATCCTAGATATCTTGGGACAGACTATATATATTTTTATGCAGAATGATCCTTGAAAATGGCTCGATACGCTAAGTTTTTATACAAAACAGACACCCATTATTTTAAAAAAACCCAAAAAACATGATATTGCACATCACAAGCATCTAACATGGCCATGATCGAGATGTGCAAAAATGGATTTAAAATGATTTTGGAGGATAATTTTAAAGAAATAAATGCAAGAAATTGATAAGATAACACCAAGGATGTCTGGTGTTTAATATCGGTTGGATAGCGAAATAAAGAAAATCTAGAAAACTCGTCGCATCCTGTCGCTTCGCTCGCTACGCTCACGAAGCTCCTGGTAGGAGTTTGCCTATTTCTCATTTATTTTCAAGAAATTGATAAAATCGCCGACTCCTGTGGTCAAAACTATCCTGCCTCCATGTTGTTTGCCTCGTACTTCAAAATCGGGAACCTTTTCATTTCCCCAATGTTACCGATCAAACACCTGGATAAAATGGTTAATAAAGAAATTGAATTGAATATATAGGTCACAAGCAATAATTATGTTCTATAATTGTGATGAATGTTAGTAGGTCACATAAAAAATAAAGTGTTAACTTCCCTGATCCATCAGTCAAATAAGAAAAGTTTGTCATGTTATTCGGCAATGCCGATATCAACTGCATTTGCTTTATGTGTGCGCATTCTTCAATCATGTGGACGTAGATATTGACACTATGGTTTTTTTTCACTTTCGATTTCGATTTCAAACGCTTGACCAATTAAGATGAATATAAAAGTTAAACGTACCCACGTGTGACTTCTGCATTTCTAACGATGGATAAAAACAATTAGGGTCGGCGATTAAATATAGGGTCGGTCGGGTAACCGTAAACAAACAATTTTTTTTGTTAAGCCTAATTAAAATTTATTATTATTTGTAGGTCAAAACAATGGTTCTAGGAAGCCAACTTTTATAATTTATCAAATATTAGGGTCTAGTAAGAGACATTTTCTATATTTCTTTACTTTTTTAATGACACAACCATGGAGATGCCCTTCCAGAGTATGTTGTGGGTATTTCTGATTATTTATATGAAGTGATTCCTGGTAAATTTATTAATTTTGATATCATTATTATGTATCTTAAATTGATATTTATTGTGTATAAATTAAGCTGCATTATTTTGTGAACATTTATGCATTCCCCCACGACCACTCCTAAGTATGTATGCATGATAGCAAATGCACCCTTTGTAAAAGACAATAAAAACTTACTATTTTGGAATCTAATAGTATCAAATTATTCGACTGCTGCAATTAGATATTAGAATATAAATGTCATACTTCAAATTATAAAGAAAACTTTTGTAAACAATGAACACGATGCCTTCAATGTTTACAGGTAATACGGAAAAGGAAGGCTTCAGGTAAGACAAAGCTATTTTAAATCATTACTGAGAAAACTATCCTTAAAAACTTCAAATTAATTACAGTCACGATGGTGAAACCCCGGATTATGGGTTGATTTCTGACGATGAATATGAAGAAAGTATTGGTAATAATTTTGATTTAATCATCTTTATTTTGTTTTAACCTTTTTGAACAGGTCATGAACAGATTTTTCCTCCAATTTTTTTAACAATACCTTTTGAAAGTCTAGAATTTTAATACATTACTGATATAATTTTTTGATATCCTGATTTACCGAGTTGAGAAATAGTGAAAAATAGTGAAAAAAAAACTCGTTATTCTTGTACCTATTAGATCAAGAATATGAAACCTGATAACAGAGGAATGAGCAAAAATAGGCAGAATAAAACCTTAATATCACACGATGCGTGTCGAGACGAATGTTGTATTGACCACGTCCAAAGAATAAGAACGAATTAAGAAAATTAAAATATTATTTTAAAAGGCCATTATTATTAATTTTGAAACACCAGACCTTATAATAACGAATAACATTTTACACATTTAACCTACTAAACATGTTTAATTGTATTTGTGCTAGCTACTTATTTAACAAAATGTAAACGAATACTTCTTTGTACATGGCATATATTATTTATTGATAAAGGATCAGTTTGATATTTTATTAAGAGAATTGAATGGGATTTTGAAACTCTTTGCAATGATGATGATGGTAAAAGTTGTCAATTAAATTTTATATCTTATTTTACAGATCCGTATTTGACCTTTTACTTATTTGTTCCATCGACCTATCAAGTTATCCATCGAATAGATGGTGCTGACAGTATCATGCCGATTTTGAAATCAAATTGTATCTAATTCATCCATAACAATAAGTATTTCTTGTTTTGCTATCTTTCTTTTTCTTTCTTGTCGATGTTATACTTGGTATGAATGCGTAAGATGTGCCGATTTTTATCAATAATCATGCGATGGATACTTACGGCAAATTGTGTAAAGAAAAGTTTTGGCTTGGATTTCGAAATAAATACATGTAAAATTGCAATTGAAAGTTAGCAACAACAAAAAAATCTGTGCTATATTGATTTCAATCAGAGGAACGCTAAAACCCCGAAACAAATACAAATAAATAAATACATGTATCAAACTTCCTCTTCCTTTAAAATTCCGTGGACGAAAAAGTGGTTTCATTTTTAGTGACAAAATGAAGAATAAAAGCTTTCAGTGCCAAATATTTATATTTTTCACACTAGCTTTCGCTCAAGGTAAGTATAATACTCTATTCAGCTTTAAAATGTCAAATTGAAAAATTTAGAAATTTTTCGTGCTATAAAAAAAATCATGTAAAAAATTCTGTCCAACTCTAGTTCAGTTGCAGATACCACCAGCTTATATTGTCCAAAACACCACAGGATGTCTCTTCATATCGTTATCTGAAAGTATTACTGACAATTGTTCTTTATGGATTTTATTCAACAAAGAACAATTATGTATCCTTGCTGATCTCCACAAAACTATCCCACTTGTTGACATAAATCAAAACTACAAGGGGAGAATTCAGTGTTCCGTAGCTGAACCTTACAACCAAGCAAGCATTTGTTTCACGACGGGCATCCAACCTTCTGATGCCGGAGTTTATGCTGTAAGACTGTTCAAACCTCCAGGCGAATTCATCACAAACAATACATTGCATGTAATTGGTATGTTATTTTAAGTATTGTTCAAATTTAAACTACAATACGTTTTAAGGTCAAGATCTAGTAAATGATTACAGAGTGTCTTTTTGGTGCTAGAACCATTATGACGTCATAATTGTTTTGATGAATCTTTTCCCGTATTTTACGGCTTTAAAGGAATTATTTAGAAAATAAAACAATATTTTGACATTGTATATTTAATCAAGGGAAAAGTACCTATATTCAATTTGACATCATTTTAAAGAGGAGGTCAAGAGCTTGTTTAATGCCGTTTTTGAAGAGACTGTAGGCATATGAGATATATTTCATTAGTCAAAAATGGACAAAACTTTAAGATTTTTTTACTTTTACCCTTCATATTTCATGGAAAATTGTCGTTTAAAACATGATTTTTCATCGTGTTTATAAAAAAATTAAGCCCCGGTACACCCTATGAAACAAAGATATTGTTGTGAAGCATCATTAACATAAATTATATCTTGAATTTCAAAAACTTGTAGGTACCTTTCATTTACTAGATCTTGACCTTAACCATGTATGTTAGGAAATTATCTATTTACTTATTAATTTATTTTTTGTAAACGAAGTTAATAGAGCTCTTACATTTAAAATCTGTTCAATCATTATGTGAAGACAATATTAAAAGCATACATTAATGGGGACTGTTCACTTACGATGACTCTTATCGTTGATATTAATTTGAGATGGCTTTTTTGTAACAGTTATTTTTTCATTTCCTGAATAACATTGTAGTGTAGCAGAGATATTTTTGCCTGTTACTCTGGTTTCAATGTCTCCTACTTTTGCATTTGTTTCCGGAATCAAAATTGAATAACCTTAAATATTTATTCAATATACACTTATAATTGAAAATAAATTTATTGACTTCACAAACAAATCCTTAAAAAACGCAATGCTTATTTATTTCTCCTTGTCCTAGACCTAAAAAGCCATCATCAGTTTCAATGTTTAATACTAATTAAAAAAACGTTACTCTTTTAATGGAAGGTCAACCAACGAAACCTATCATTAGTGCTCAAAGCAGTGTTATTGCTGGTGATGTGTCTACCATTAACTGTTCAAGTGTTTCATCATCAACTCTATCAACGGGGCACGATTTGTTCTATACATGGTTTGTAAACAAGCATCTGGTCAGTGGCCATAGGTATACAGTATCTGAGCAAGGAGGGAACGAACTGACCATAACCTCAGTTCTAAAACAAGATAGGGGGAAGAAAATCCACTGCTTAGCAACAGAGGATGAAGGAATTTCCTCAGAACCGAGCGACGAAATTGTTTTGAATGTATTATGTAAGAAATGAATAACATCATTGTAATTTCGCCAAGTTGACTACTGTTTTCACTAAATTTTTATATGAAATATAAAATAATGTTTAAATTCCTAACTAATTTGGCTGGAAGCTGGGTTAATGGAAAAAGGGTGTCTTTTAATTTTAAAAAATCATGATTTCAAGCGAAATTTTATTTGTAAATATTAAATTTTAAAGACAAGATGTACTTTTATATTTACGTATATATTTTAGATGCTCCGGAGATAGTCATCATGCCTTCAAAGAATGTATCGGTTTATCTCAACGACTCAAACCTCCAACTTGTATGTTCTCTAATTGATGCCAATCCAGCCAGTAAATTAGTGTACTCTTGGACCAAAGACGGTCTCAAAATTGGGTCAAGTCAGAACCTCACATTAAAAACAATAAAGAGGTCAGACCAAGGGGTGTACCAATGTTTAGCTAGCAATGCCGCAGGAACCTCACTTCCGGCAACTGTTTTTGTAGATGTTTTATGTAAGACAAATATTCGGTTTTTACGATTAAGTAAATGAAATATATGTTTATTGCCTTTCAACATTCATGATAAAGTAATTTAAATTTTCTGTAATTTTGCTATCGATATAACAATGATTACCTTACAATTAAAAGAAATTAAGCTCTTACATATTTTCAATCATGATAAAATTATTGTTTTGATAAACATTACATTACAGACGCTCCTGAAATACAAACGTTCACGTTGATCGGTGGACAAATAGTGAATGAATTAGATTCCTTTGTTATCGTCTGTTCCATCAGAAGTCCACGACCGGGAAATATAACCATACATAATCAAAATACAAACGAAACTGTCAAAATAGGATATAACGTTTATTCAGTAAATTTCATCGAGAATTCAGCCCAATGCTACCAGACAGCTTCCTTTGTGTGCTTAGCAGGGAATAACATAGGAAGAACACAATCACATCCTTTGGATTTATACGTAAAATGTAATGGAAAACAACATCCCAATTATTTTGCATGCTTTGGCATTAATTATAGAGCGCCAGAATACCATAATGAACATTTAATTTTTTTGTCATACAGGCAGACCGAGATCGATGGATGATCTATACTTCCAAACATTATGGGGTAAACATATAACATTCTCGGCTATGTATTTGGCATACCCAAGGCCTTCTATTGCAATGACGTTTCGGAAATTCAGCACTGCACCAGATGTTTCTGTGTCCACTGCTCTCTGGGACATAGCTATAAAACCAAAAAACATCTCGGCGTTTTCTATAAACATTAAGAGGGACTTTCTCACTTCGGAACAGTTTGGATTTTACACTGTAAACGTCAGCAATGACCAGGGATTTTTCGCTGCAACACTTTTTATCCGACCGAAAGGTACAAGAACAAGTAATTTTAAAATATGATTTCTCCGCATAAGCAAAACATTTCAAACAAAAAAATAAATATCGGCATATATACACTAATAGTTATCTTTTATATGTATGCATACGTAATGCATTTATGAATACATGTAATTGAATATCTAGTCTGATATTTTAACATAATGCATTTATGAATACATGTAACTGAATATCTAGTCTGATATTTTAACTTTAATGTTATATTTTATCTTTGTTAATGCATCTGGCCTAATTATATTTCAATTTTACCTGAAGATAAGCCAGAGCCACCCCACAACATCTCGGTGATGTGTTCAGTCGCGAGAACTGCAATTTTAAGTTGGATACCTGGGTCTGAAAGAGGAGCCCAGCAAACGTTTTTGGTCAGTTATAATACACCTAATAAAAGAGCGCAAGACAATCATACTGTATTTGGAAACAGTTTGGTCATATCAAACTTGAAAAGTCGACGCTACATATTTACCATTACTGCCATAAATATGATTGGCCAATCTCAGTCAATTCAAGACAGTTGCACCGTTAGAGATTTGGAAGAAGGTAATATTTTAATCAATCATAGAAAACTCTTCATAATACTGTTTTCTCATCCACAAATACAATCTAGACACTTAATCTTGTGATGATTTTAAACACTTTTTGTGTTTGCACTTTTGAAAAAGTAAACCTCAGAAAGATGCATAATCATTCATCGTTCTAACTATATCTTTTATAGAAAGCTGCCCACTCAAAACAGTATTTGGGTTCTTATTTGCGCTGTTTTTGCTTATATCTGTTGGACAGATTACATTCATACTTTTAACCAAATTTCGCCAACGATACGGTATGTGTTAAATATCGTCAAAATATGCAGTAAAATGAAATGTATTATAACAGTCATTAAAAATACGAATGAATATATACAAAAAAACTGATTGCAGTAGTAGTTGGTATTTTCATATATTCAAGGACATAGAAAGAAAGCAGCCATGTTTCCTGTAATTGAAATTTTAAATTATCAAGACAACAAGCATTCTTTGTACGAAAACTCTTTGTGAACTCTTTTGGATATAGTTTTATCGTTTATCAGTAAACAGATCTCATATATATACGTAAGTATCTTCTTTGTATGTACCTCATTGTTTCAGAATACATATAACATTTTCAGTGCTTAATTGATATTTTGAATGACAATTAAAATTATTACTAGTATTCTATCTTATGATTATTTGACCACCAATTTATTTAATGAAGTTGGAAAATATTATCTTCTACATGTATATGTCTCACTGCGGAAAGAAGAGAATGTGTCAAGCTCTGAATAATAGCAACGAATTCGAAGAATGCATACTGTGTATTTTCAACATAATTTAAAGTGCACATTATTTGAAAAAAATAATGATCGGTCGGAAACGTTTCCATTTAAAATCCTAACACTTTGGAAACAAACGAAAAACTTTTGTGCTCGGTGTTAAATCCTTTACAGACTTTGAAGCTCTTTTGAAGTCTATGTCAGTACTTTAACATCTTTCTGCGCATTTTGAACGAATATACAGTTGTGTTGCATCTTTCTTACCTGTCTCATTTTGAAAATATTGTAATCACAACCAGAAATTTTAAAATTAAAATTTGCAATGTGTCATAAACCACCTTTTTATTTGTTCTTACTGTAAGATATTTCTACTGAAAACATATTCATGTGCTTCAGGCAAAATGCAGAAACTGCTTTGGTAAACATTACACATGCGTATGACCTCGAAAATGTCCATGCTTCCATGTCATCCAGTAAGATGCCTTCATGTAAATTTCTTCGTTAAAAATTTGTTTTGAAAAATCTTACTATGAAAAGTTCATTGATAACGAACAAGCTTATTGCACTATATATATTGTATTCACTTTATTTGTGTTTTATCGAACATGTTCTTTTTCAGGAACGGACAATCAGATGGAGGCTTCACGGTAAAAAAAAAATAGAAAATTACAAGTTGTATAACTTTTTGTGATTTTATTTCATTGATACATTGTTCTGTGCAATATCTGTAACCATGATAATAACATTGATGTGTAATTTGATTTCAGCCTCTCGTGCACCTATGAGGACGTAGATATTTCAGGGCAGGCACATTCAACGTAAGTTATGATAAACTTCCTTAAGATTGTTAAAACCGTGACACATCCCTCTCCTACGCAAAGTACTTCATAGACATATATCGCGCTGGGAACATCTATAAAATCAGTATCTCTGAATTGTATAGTTTAAACTTATCAGTACACAGGAATGTTATCATGAATTCTATAAATTCACAATTTGACCCCGAAAGCCGGGATGTGGCCGTGATGAGAAAGCACAGATTTATAACAAAATTTACAGAAAAGGGAAGTTATTTGCAATTGAATTATGTAACTCGTGTAACCAATGCCCATAACACTCTTGGTCTCTCCACGAATCTTCAAAAGATGCAATAAGGTTAACAAATTTAAAGTGCACATTATTTGAAAAAAATAATGATCGGTCGGAAACGTTTCCATTTAAAATCCTAACACTTTGGAAACAAACGAAAAACTTTTGTGCTCGGTGTTAAATCCTTTACAGACTTTGAAGCTCTTTTGAAGTCTATGTCAGTACTTTAACATCTTTCTGCGCATTTTGAACGAATATACAGTTGTGTTGCATCTTTCTTACCTGTCTCATTTTGAAAATATTGTAATCACAACCAGAAATTTTAAAATTAAAATTTGCAATGTGTCATAAACCACCTTTTTATTTGTTCTTACTGTAAGATATTTCTACTGAAAACATATTCATGTGCTTCAGGCAAAATGCAGAAACTGCTTTGGTAAACATTACACATGCGTATGACCTCGAAAATGTCCATGCTTCCATGTCATCCAGTAAGATGCCTTCATGTAAATTTCTTCGTTAAAAATTTGTTTTGAAAAATCTTACTATGAAAAGTTCATTGATAACGAACAAGCTTATTGCACTATATATATTGTATTCACTTTATTTGTGTTTTATCGAACATGTTCTTTTTCAGGAACGGACAATCAGATGGAGGCTTCACGGTAAAAAAAAATAAAAATTACAAGTTGTATAACTTTTTGTGATTTTATTTCATTGATACATTGTTCTGTGCAATATCTGTAACCATGATAATAACATTGATGTGTAATTTGATTTCAGCCTCTCGTGCACCTATGAGGACGTAGATATTTCAGGGCAGGCACATTCAACGTAAGTTATGGTAAACTTCCTTAAGATTGTTAAAACCGTGACACATCCCTCTCCTACGCAAAGTACTTCATAGACATATATCGCGCTGGGAACATCTATAAAATCAGTATCTCTGAATTGTATAGTTTAAACTTATCAGTACACAGGAATGTTATCATGAATTCTACAAATTCACAATTTGACCCCGAAAGCCGGGATGTGGCCGTGATGAGAAAGCACAGATATATAACAAAATTTACAGAAAAGGGAAGTTATTTGCAATTGAATTATAAAAGATGCAATTAGGTTAACAAATTGAAACATTTTAAACAAAAATATGAGAAATAGCTCTGTATTCTACTCTGTTTTTTTGGTGTGTTTTTCTTTTTTTTTTTTTTTTTTTTTTTTACATTTTACGATACCTTTGCACTATTACACAGATATCATAAGCATACAGCAATAGAAGTATAACGTAGTGAAATTTAAAGTTACTTCTGTGTGCAATAATTTAATCCTTTTCAAAAGTAATGAAATAAGTTTTAAATAGCAGTGTAATTGATTCATGCACGTATATATTTACATTTTCCAGTATCTTTGTCTAGGTTAACACTACGAAAAAATTTTTGGATTTAATTCTTTATCGTACAATTGCTGAAAATTGTATAAATATAAGTTATAAGGAATCATTCTTTGAATATTATGAGGTGATGATTTCGGTGGAAGCGTAATCAAATATATCAAAAAGCCCTTCGGGCTTGATTAGGTTTGATCACGCCCTGACCAAAATTATCACCTCATGATACTCACAGAATGATTCCTTATTCCTTATTAATTTGTTTTACAGGTTCTTAGGAATGACGTCTTAGCCTTTGGTGCCCGCAAACTTCATGATGAGCAAAAAGTAGCATTTACAATTGTAGTTCATATATGCCTGTTTCTTATGGAAAGCCAAAGGGTTCAAAATTTTATCTATTTAACTCTATATTTGGATTTTCCCAAAAATTTTCGTTAAATATGAATAGCTTTCGAAAGTTATATTTGATCATTTGTAAATCATTGCTGTTTGATCCATCAAGTAACGATAGATTGTTGATTCATAATCTATGCACGTTTGACGTTTTTCAACATTTTTAAGATAATATACATGTACCATTATGGCAAGAAACAAATAATTCACATGGGACTGTTCCACGTTAAAATCATCGTCGACCTGGTCTTTATTTGTTGCGGAAATTTTACTGGCATGCAACTAAACGCTGCTTTGTGGACATTTTTACGATCAGCAAAATAGTTAACATGTAAATAAACAGTGGAAGTGACGTTAATGAAAAGAAAGATAAATATGTCAGCTAATTCACTTAAAACATGTTAAAACATGTTAAAACATGCTATCTGTTTGAAGTAAATTACGCCGCATATGGACTCAACGTTTCATGATGCGGCGCATATAACATTTAAATGCACCGTACTTTTAAACGAAGAAACACCGAGGTGTTTACATTTTTAGATTGTATAAGTAAAATATTCATGTCAGTTTTTCTATTCATGATTTATTCAGATTCCTCTAAATAATGCATGTAAAGATGCATCAAGCATTACTTCATCGATATCTGTGTGAATCAACGGTGATTCAACTAATTAAGTTTTAGAATTAAGAATGATATTTTCTTTTTCCCTCCAACAAAATGAGAAAAACATCGATACTCCTATTAACGAACTAAATCTCAACAAAGATTTGTCCTAAGCAATTTTTATTTAAATCTGATACTTGATGTCCCCGTTTATATGAGACGTCGTTACGAATAAAGCATGTACATGTTCCATGGTTAAAAAAAACATTTTATTTTCTCCGAATGTAAATGTAACCAGTGTAAATAATTAATATTAAATGTTTGTTTTTCTGTATGCATATGTGTATGTTTTATTTACATCTCCAGGTGAGATTGTCCACATGTAATTGTTTATCTTTATTTGACCATTCGACTACCAGTTTGACCTGTTTGACAACATTCTAAATTTAACTTCTACTAACCAATTTTCCCGCCTAACTTACCAAGCCCGCGCACACATCGTCTTACATTGAGAGGGGATATACCTATATCAAGATTAAGCGTAAGCTTGCGCTGGGATGATAGCTGCTGGTTTCTGGTATTGCTTGTGTAATTCAGTACTTATTCATATAAATATATTCTATGATTTTCTTGTTTATAAATTAACAATTCCATGTTACATAACAAATAACCTACATCTAAATACATGTAATTGTACCGTATTTTGAGATAACTGTCAAATGAATCAATGTTGTATTTTTCAAGTTTTTTGCATATATTGAATAAATTGATTATAAGACACCTCACTTGTGTTCTTTCACCCGCCAGGGTACATTAATGAAAAATATCTTTCATAGCAAAATTTCCTATTCACGTTTTTGATTCCTCTATAAAGTACAAAAAAGTACAAAAGTTTCAAGTATAACTTGTATCAACCGTTGATGATTCAACAGCCGAGATTTTCAAACTATCAGGTGTTTTTTTCTAATTTAATGAGGAAAAGTATTAACGAACTTTGTCTGTCAACAAATAATATGCTTTAAGAAATGGTCAACAATAACCCGTTACATTTGGCTTAGATTTTGATTATAATTAATTTTTTGACCATGTATCACACATTAGCAATAATTTCCAAATAACCCATATTAAATATTAAATAATGTTATATATCTTGATACAGAACTCTTCGTCTACAAAAGATTAAGGTGGTCTAACTTGTCCACAACCATCAAGACCCTTAAACTTTAACACCGTCAAATAGTATAACTATAATTCTGGATTTATCATGCATTATTATGCCTCCTGTCAGTTTGTCGCTATATATTCAATACTCATCTATTTTCGCATAGATGAGTATTGAATCTATGTTATGTAACATATTTTGTTATGTAACATATTTTGAACAAATGGATTAAACAATTTCGAAAGAAATTCTACATGAGAATCACAAAAACGCTTTTTTAAATGACGCTTGATAAAGAATGTACAAGAACAAAATTCAATGAGATTTTTATGCTAAACATTTCGAGTTTTCTCGGTAAAGTGAAACGTCTCTCGTTTCTTGAAAAGAACGTTTATTTAACCTTTGTTGATTTTTTATTGTACAACAACTTGTTGATTAAATAATCAATCAATTTGAAATCAATTGATGTTTTAGTTAATCAGGTGTTATAGTAAGGCAGCCTCAAAATATGTTAATAAATTTCTCTAAAGAGTACTGACATGTATTAGCGGACACATGGGCGTCGGAAAGAATGCAAAACCAATTTTTAAAAACATGCTAAAATACGAAACAGACCAGCTTAAATCAAAATCAACAGAAACCGATGCAAAGCAAACGACCAATGATACAAAAAAATTCTTGATTGAAAGATATTGAGTTTATTTATTTCTATATTAGATATTTTGTTGAAATATCTTGCCTAAAGTTTAACTACTATATACATAAAATTAAACATGTATTAGTCTGGTTTCCTAGAAATCATCTTAAAAGTTCTTAATGTTCCTCAATAGCCTTTTGCTGGAAATACGCCAATTTTCACATTTCATCGGTGATTTTTTAGCATTTCTTCCTTAGTGATTTTTTACCATGTATATAAAATCATTGTCTAAAGTAACAAAATTATGCAAAAAAAAATGTGGACCACCAGATTTTTAATGAGTTTTATCAATTATTCTCGGTCTTGATTATAATGTATATCCTAAGAATACCTTTACTGTGTGATTGTATTCAAGGCTTGAACTCCACTGAACTTTAATTCCAAACGAATTATAAAAGATGTTCATATTAAGCTAAATATTGTTGTAAACATTTATTTTAAAATTTTGAAAACCTTTTACGTGATATTTTATTTTACAGATCCATACCTGGCTGCTTATTTTTTTCATCAACCAATCAAGTAACCTATTGAATAGATGTGTACTCTCAGTATCAAATCAATTTTAGATGAACTTGTATAAAAAAACTAAAACTAATTAATAAGTGTAACTTACTTTTCCTTTCTTGATTTCTGTAAATTTTATTAAGTAAAATTATATGGCATTGGCGAAAAAAAATAATTCATTAATAAAATTGCAAAGATAACAAAAAAAACTTGTGATGCTCTGATTTTAATCAAAGGAAGACTAAATCCACAAATCAAATACAACCAAATTATTACATGCATATTTATATATTACTTCCTATTCGATTGAAATTCTGTGGACGAAAGAGTTGCTTCAACATCCGTGCTTTAAATGGAGAATAAAAGCTTTCAGCACCAACTATTTATATTGTACGCACTGGCTTTCGCTCAAGGCAAGTATAATACTTTTTTGTAACTGTATCGTTTTCAATTGATCAATTTAAATTTATTTGTGCAATAGAATATACATGTAATAAATTCTGTGTAATTCTAGTTCAGTTGCAGATACCACCAGCCTATATTGTTAAAAACACCACAGGATGTCTCAATATATCAATATCTGAAAATGTTAATGAGAATTCTTCTTTATGGATAATGTTCAATGAAGTGTTTTTATGTAACCTCACTAATTTTGACAATCCCGATCCATCTGTTGACATAAATGCAAACTACAAGGGAAGAATACAATGTTCAGTAACAGAATCTTACAACAAAGCAAGCATTTGTTTCACGATGGGCGTCAAAACATCTGATGCCGGAGTTTATGATGCAAGATTATTCAAAGATTCAGATGAATTCATCACAAACAATACATTGTATGTCAAAGGTAAGGTTTAATCACTTTCATTTGATGAGAATCGTAATGAAGTAATTTACAACTATACAAATGTTAACTCTTAATTAAGCACTCTTGCGTTTCTTTATTTTATAATTATAGTTTACATATTTGTAAAAATATATTAAATTACCGCATGTTAACCAAATACTTAGAGAATCGATAACCAAACGTTTAAATAAATATGTCAATGACTTCTAGTTATTTCAATAACTCTTGAATATATATATATGAATATTTTTATTAAGGTTTATTTAAGATTTTTCCTGATATTTATGCCTGACTCCAACGACTTCGTATGCATTTGTTTCCGGCATCAAAGTTGAATTCGTTTTTAAATATATTTTTAACATTTGTTTAAAACAAATTTGTGAATGCAACGAATGAAACGTAGAGACATTTACTTCCTTTTCTCTAAATTTCATAATTATAGGATCAGGGATAAGAATAAACACTGACTTTAAAATGTTTACCCCTTAGATATTATTAATGATACATTCAAAAGTTATTTCTAGCCTTTCTCATTGACTCGTGTCTAACTTAATTTCTTCTCGTTCTTTGCTTAAAGATAATCCAGAATCACCTCGAAACCTGTCAGTTATATGCTCAGATGCAAGAAATGCAGCTCTTTTCTGGATACCAGGTTCTGATAGAGGAGCTCATCAAAACTTTGTAGTGACTTACAATATACCAAACCAGCGAGCGCAAAACAATCACACTGTTTGGGGCAACAGTTTGATGATCTCGAACTTGGAAAGGCGACAGTACGTGTTTTCTCTAACTGCTATTAACGCGATTGGAGAATCTAAGCCTGTTCAAGCCAGGTGCACCATCAGAGATTTGGACGAAGGTGATATGTTAATCTATAAAATGTAATATAAAAACTATGAATTTCTAACGTCTACTCAACCTGCACACTTGATCTGATGATTATCTGTCTAACTTTAATTTTGACTGTAATTTGTAAAACAAATATTACAAAATATGTTGATCATGCTCATTTAGCGTTTGAGTTACAATTATTTTCTCTTTTAGAAAGCTGTCTACTCAGCCGGTTCTTTGGATCCTTGTTTGGATTGTTTTTGCTGATCTCTGTTGGACTCTTTTCATTCATAGTTGTAGCCATAAAGCGCAAACAAATAATCATCTATAAATGTAAATAAACGCACTTAAAATAATAGATGGCAAAGGACTGTATATGATAAGGGTCTAAAATGGCCCCCTAAAATGAACATGATCATTTTCCTATCATTCTTTGTTTTCTTAGTACATATATGTATGTGATATGTTTACATGATATTCATTTTGGTTCAAGTGTTCACAATTTAGAAATATGACATTGTAAAGACAACCTTTTCCGGCCATTTTGGCATTTTTAGCGTAAACCCGCTTGTTTTCAAGCAGTTTTTCCTTCCGAAAACATAGAGCGCATTCTTGAACAAATAAAATATTTTAATCAGAGATTTATCTAGCCAAGACTAATAAGTGACAAAAATATTTTCCTTGTTCAAGCATATATTTCCCATTCGTAAATAGATAAGAAAAATGTCAATTTTTGGCTGATTTTGATTGAATTATAGAAATGGCGTCACTTCTGACGTCATATACTACCAGTGAGTGCAAATAAATCAAATAAATAGATGAAAAATATATTTTATATCAACTCTTCTAAAAAATTAGTTAACATTTTATCGTACCAGAAACACTTAAAAAATGGCGAATTATGGGGGCCAAATTTAACTCTTATCATATATAGTTCTTTTCAAAATATTGTCTCGAAGTATATACATGTTTCATTTTCATGAAATTAATACTTGTACGTTAATAAATCAACAAATCAAGGAACAAGTGCGGTGTGTATGTGATTTTTTTAAAGCCTAACTTAATCGTTTATTATTGCAGGCTGTCATCTGAAATATACGTAAGTAGCTTTTAATTTGCAAATGAGTTTACATTCTCTCGTGAACATACATATGAAGTGTCAATTTAAAAAGTTAAATCGATGTACAAGTACAAAAACTATTGATTCAAGGGTAATGTCATATCATATGCATCGAGCTTCTCACAGGCACGTCTTATTATAGAAATATGATATATTATGAAATACATATGTAAAGACTTTCCAACAATAATTTGAATTTGTATTAAAAATTCGATTAAACTGAAATGTATTAAGATAGGTAGATATTTTTAAAAAAAAAAACCATTAATTTGTCGTTTTCTTCCGTCTTTTTTTTAATAATTTTATTGCCTATGTGTTTAGCATTGCGGTGTCACCCTTTGATATCATAAAACTATTTCTGTGTACAATTTAAAATCAGTTGTAATATGGTTTTTTTTCCTTATGTAATTCGTTCTACATCAATGTTACAAAGTTTAACCGTTGGTCGGTCTATTTTAAATCAGTTGTTAAAACGTTTGTATTAAATTTAACCAAATCTATTTAATTACTTTGTATACCAGTTATCATCAAAAAATCAACAGTTTAGCTTTCTGTTGTAAGTATTGTGAACTGCAAATGTAAAAAAAAAAACTATGAAGAATCCTATATATTACAAGTTAACAGTATTTAAGAGAAACTCCTTAAACTTGATATACATTAATTCCAGGCAAAATTCTAAATCGGAAAACGTCTCTTGTACTTATGAGTTTCAAAATGTGATGGGTTTCAGAAACTCTACAAGTAAGATAACTGCTTGTTTTCTCTTTAGAAATTATGAAATGAATTGATTTTCTCTTCAAACAACCTACTGATATTGTTGTAACAAATTCGAGTTCAATATGATATCTTTTAAGTAAAAAGATTAATAAAACAATTTTAGGCACGGAACATCAAATGGAAGCCTCGAGGTAAAACAATTTAGAAATTATAAGTTTGACACTTCCTTGTGAAAATACTTTAACTGAGATGCAAGTACCATTAATCATTGTGATTATATTTTCCATGTATAATTTGATTTCAGACTTACGTGTTCCTATGAGGGCGTAAATATATCTGAACAGGAAAATTTTTACGAAAGTTGTGGTAATTTCCTTTAAAGCAGTTATTTTCCCTTAATTTGCATCCGTGTATTGTATTAAGTAAACTTAATTTCAAATGGAAATGATTATGATCACAGATGTAAAAAAGTTATCTTATTTCAAATTGAAATTCAAACTAAGCAAGTTTCTTTAAGATGTGATTAAGGTAAACCTAATGTGTGAAAGTGAAACTATCCACTTTTAGCTTATCTCTGTTCAAACTATGTCCGGCAACTGTCGGCTTTGTCCGGCGACTTTCGACATCATTGTCAATGTACATTGAATGAACTTTTTTTTAATATTTTCATCTTCTTTTCAAAAAGTACAACCAAAATGTGCTTCGGAAAAAAAGGATTTCCGATTGTCGATAAAAAGAAAGCAAAGTTGTCAAGTTAAAAAAAAAGAAGAGTTTTTAATGCCATTAAAAAAACCTTTTATTCCAAAAAACCAATAGTATTTGCAAAACATATGATATGATGTTGAAAGACTTTTTTAAGAATTTATCATAATTATTACAATTCATGTTTAGCTTATTATATGCAAGATATATATTAATAATTTTCATCCCTGCATGAATTTACCAACGGTGAATTTGTATAAACTATTTTTTGTTTGTTTGGAGGTAAAGACAATCGGCTGGAGGAATCAAGGTAGAAAAACACAACTATACAATTGATAATTTGTTTTGATAACATTGAATATTGTTTTGTTTTTTTTCATGATGATATCGTACTGTTCAATTTGATTTCAGAATCGCGACTCCCTACGACGACCTACATATTGCTGAACAAATAAATCTCTACGAAAATGCTACTGGTAAATTTTCTTCAAAACAAATGTTTTTCAGCAGCAATTCTTATTATATAAATTTTATCACCACAATAAATAAAATCATACATGCTATGGTAAAAATAAAAATACTTACTCTGATAAAATAAGTGTCATAAAAATGGTTATACATGTACTTTGAGTCATCTTTAAATGCGTAAAAATTCAAACTTTCAACAATGATATTAACTCGTCTGATTTAAAGGCTAAGGGGATATTTAGTTTTCAACCCTTTTTCTGTCTGAGAACTATTGGAAAAGCTTCAGTCAAACTTGACACAAAGTATCCCTCGGAGTAAGAGGGTTCAAGAGTGTTAGTACATTTAAAGGAAAGTTACCATTTTAAAAAAAATAACCTGTATATTGGTTGTCTTTAAAATCTTCTATCCATGAAATAGTGGACCAGACGTTGCGAAATGATATCTTATAATTTTATGTTGACAGTCTCTTCTTTAGAAATTTATTATCAAAGTTTTACAATTTTTGTTTTTATCTTAAAAGTTAATTTATAAAGTATAGAATTACTTATGCAATATAATGATATTTTTAATGCGTGCATTTATTTGCAATCAATAATTTGGCAACAATTTTCTTTCTGAGGTACGGACAATCAGATGGAGGCATCAAGGTAAACAATAAAGAAAAAAAATGATTTAGTTTGATACTTTTTAATGATAAATGATTTTATATTGTTACTTTTTAAATCTTGGTATGAAAATGTATTTCAGATCGACGAGTTCACATGAAGATGTTGCTATTTCTGAACAGGCATTTGTTTACGAAATGTGCATTCATGGTAAGATTTCTCTAAACAGTAAACTGCTTATCATGCAACTACATTTGTACATTGCACTGGGTCTACTACAACAAATAAAGCTGATTTATACCATGGAGAAGAAATTCTTACTTTGAGATTTTGAATTAAAATAAAATGAAACAATATAACCGAAATCAGGAAAAGTTTAAATAAAAAAAGATTGACATTGCCAACAACGGTTTATCTCGCCTTAACATCAAGCTAAGTAGAGCTTTTCTGCTCAAATTTTGAGCGGTGTATATCAGCATTCTCAGTGTCCCTGGACTTCATTTTTTTTTTAATTTTCATCTTTCTCAGAATTACTTGTTAAATTTTAATCAGACTGTACACAGAGTATCCTTGATAACGGAACTTATATTCGGTACTTTTGCGATTTTCTAATTTTCGCTTTTATCGCAATTATTTTCTCGTTGCATAAAATACAATCGCAAAAAAAAAAGAAATACCCTTTTTACATGTACAATATTTTGTGGAAAAACCCCCCGAATATTCGAAATGAAATTCAAGATTTATTGGATGTTTCTGAAATATGTCTGCCTTTAAACCACTTCTCTAAAAACACAAAAACACATACAATACTGAAGTATTGAAAGTCTCATATTTAAAATTAATTCTACAAATTGACCTTTATAAAAATGTTATATTAAAGTCGTGCATACATTTACAAACAACGAATTTGTACTAGTCTAACAATTTTTTTCCTTTAGATACGGAAAATCAGATGGAGGCCATAAGGTAGAAAAAAACATCAATCTTAATTGGGTGATTTCTGATGATTATTATATTTTTACTGTGATTGATATCGCCATGATCATATCGTTGATTTGTATTTTGTTTCAGACCCTCGTGTACCTATGGGAATGTAGATGTTGCTGGCCCGGAAAATGTTTACGATTTGTGTATGTTATTTTTTTCCTCAAAACAGTTTATGCCCATTAACAAAATTTATGCATGGTTTTGATTGCTGCTCCAATAATTAAGTAGGCCGATTTGGGGTTTTTAGCGGCAAAACTACAATAGCAAAACTCTTCATTTTTTAACCATATGTCATCTACACCAATTCTAGTTACATTGCAAAGTTTCAAGAAAATCGACAGTCTTGTTCTTTTAAGAGACCATCTCAAAATAGAGGTACATTTATTATAGAAATATATAGGAAACTGTCATTTTCCGCACTTCGAAGCAGTTAAAAAAATACTGCAATAGCTTTTTTACTTCAAATTGATATATATGATTGGTAATATAATTTCCTGCCTTATATGTAAAAGATACTAAATTCTACTGTCTTGTTTTTAGTGGGGGCCATCTCAAAATATTAAAATGCACCAAAGTTTGCTATACATTTGGAGCATTCCAAAAATGGATTTATTCAAAAAATAAGAAAAATGTCCCTGAGGTTAGCATTATTCTGTGTATAAAATTTCAACGGTGTACAAATTTTCTTTTTTTTTTATGTTATTTCTTATAACGTACTCCTACAAAGCTTCATTTTATCATTACGTCATAAAAGCGCAATGGCAATTCTCCCCTACCGCACAACGGAAAAAATCGTTTAAAAAACAAAAATGTTCTTTAAAAATCTAAATATTTTTATCTGTATTTTGTTTATTGTGTTCAATTTTATAAATGACATCGTAAAAATTTCATAAGAATATCAATCCACTGTATTATACTAGAATGCGCAAAAACATGTGCAATGAAAACTAAAGTCGGCCTCCTTTAGTCGAATTTTTTTATTATACAATTCTTGAAAAAATCAACTGGACAGTCCCTCTACATGTCCAACTTTTTCATTAAAATTTCAAAATCAAAGTTTTTTAAGGATAACGTTTAGAAATCTTCGATTTTAAACTTCAAAATGTAACATTTGTATTTTATAGTGCCAGATTGTTTTCTTTTTTTGCAACATTATAGTATCATCAAAAAGCAAGGAATTGTACATGTATATAAATAACTTTTTTGTACAATAATGCGATACCTTGTAAAATAATGCAATAAGTGAAAAATACTTGAAGGAATGACATTGATTTGTACATGTAATTATTTTTTTTGATTTTAACAGGTCAATAGGAATGATGTCTGAGCTTTTGTGCACGGAAATTTTATGATGCTGAAACGTAGCATTTTCAATTGTAGTAGTTAAAAAATTGTGCTTGTATATCAGTTTAGGAAATTGTTATTAACACTGTTATTAACTCCTAAAGTTATTGTGCATCTATGGCCAAATATTAGAGTATTTATTTAAAAAGCTTCAAGTTACTACATGATCAAACCTCCCCTAAAAACAAAGTTAAGTAGTGGAATTACAAATTAGTTCTATAGAATATTGTATATTAGATATTAATTTACAACGCTATACATGTGCTGGTATTAATTTTATGAGAATTGTGTGTAAAAAATATAGGCAAATTATATAACTTAAATTTATTTTAAGAGATATGTTTCATCACATTAAAAAAAATAAATATGTACGGGTTTATGTAAATACCGTATTTATATATACAATCGCATGTTTTTGATGACTTTGTTGTGTGAACATTGCTTATTCGGTACAAATTTTTAAAGAAACATCTGTGAGATGTTCCCATAAATTTAGTCTTTATATACGTTTCCATTATAAGTTAAATACCACCGTATCTTTAGTAAAGAAAACACAAAACGTGCAAGCTTATGCATGGAGTCATCGGATAAACAAAGTGAACCGATTGAACGCAAGTCATTTGTTCAAAGTGAATTTTTTTTTTGCCTCCACAACATCATTTTTTTGTTATCGATTGGTCAACATGAGTGTGAACGTTTTTTTTTGTTGGGTAATATTTGAAAGTTTTCATGTGGCAAAGAGTCTTCTTGAAAAGTCTTTTATTTAATCAAACTTGTTATCTTTCGTGTTCACCTTGTAATTACTATACTAATTAATGAATTGAAGAATTAATAAATGAATAACAGTAAGCATCATCTAACGTATTCAGCTAAATATTTTACGCTGTGTATTAATCAAATCGGAGCAGATCAAGGTCCACTGTGACACAAAATACTTCCTAAGCGACTCGCTGCATTGCATAGAACGTAAATCAACCTCTTATTAATGACTTCCGTGTTTTTGGCATTGCTTTACAATTATGTCATTTTTGTAAAAATGCAACAAACGCACCATGTAGTACATCGTATAACCCCTCTCCCGCAACTTCTCGGATATATTTGATGTCATCGCATTGCATCACATAACAGCTACAGAAAATAAAGATCAGGGTCAGTGAGAATCGTAAAAACGTGTGAGAGAGGGGTTGAAATGCACCAAGGATTGAGTACATGATGATGTATGCATTTACGTACAAAAAGCTTATGCCTAGCTCGTATTATGAACCTCACTTATCGATCCATGTACAGACCATATAACTATTTACACTTTTTTAAAACTCAATATGTAAGTGTTTTAATATACATACATAGTACATACTTCCTTTTACAAATCGAAACTGTTTTGAATGAATTATTTAGTTCAATGTTTATACAAATATCTATAATAA
This sequence comes from Magallana gigas, assembly GCF_963853765.1. Classification (NCBI taxonomy): domain Eukaryota; kingdom Metazoa; phylum Mollusca; class Bivalvia; order Ostreida; family Ostreidae; genus Magallana; species Magallana gigas. The sequence goes on from NC_088854.1 coordinate 30,308,306, forward strand.
AACTTTTTACATCTTACTTTGGTGTCTTGATACTTTTGACGATGACAGTGTGTTTTTGTAATAGAGCAAAACTGTAGCTACACTGAAAGCACAACCCCACGGATTTGCACGGACTGACTTAAGACTTCCAACAAGTTGTAGCAACCATAGCAAACTTCACACATATGAAAAAATTAGTTGTTTCATCTGTGTGACGTGTTGATTAACAAGACGACTTATTACATAATTCCACTCACTTTTTGAAGATTTCTAAAGAAATGCAAATTTAGTCAGAGATAGATGGTAATACATTGTATGCACAATGAAATACTTCTGTTCACTTGGGCTATGAAGGTAGCGATCATTGCAAATAATAAAAAATAACAAATACTAACGTTGGTAATGTAATTTTTGTCTCATGAAGCTTTATTGGTAAAACCAATTGCTATAATTCCATACAATAATTATTTTAGGAATCTATTGTACGGATGGCAAGTCGATTCGTGAGTGGGGATGACTGTGGAGTTAATGGATAAAAAGAATTAAGATTGTTATAGTAAATGTAACAATACATAAAAACTTTAGTTAACGATTAAGAAATCATTCTTTATGTATTGTGAGGTGATTAAATACGGTTGGGGTGAGGGATCATATACAATAAAGACCGAAGGGCTTAATGATGCATTTGATCGCACCCGATCCGCGACCTATTTGATCACTATTTGATAATCAAAGAATGATTCCTTATCGCTTATTTTTTTTTTATTTTCAACGACTGCACGATTAATAACTAAATAAATAACTTTTAATGTTATTTTCATTTTAATGCAAATCCCGTCTTGCACCCCAACCGCGTCATTCATGAACTGTATTGCAGTAGGTACGTTAACGACAAAATCGATTCGTAGTGTTATCATAAACACACTGGATAATGAAAATGTTTCTTTTTAAGATCTTATAAAGGTAAGTTATCTAGTGTTTGTGGAAGATTGTAGACTATTAGTTTTTATTGACGGGTGTACTATTTGTTGACTCCTAACAGATACATGTCAGATATTGGACAGAAAAAAGATCCAAAAGGAATTAATGTTTTAAAAAACAGGAAAAATTATGTATATATATTTTTTTACAAAAACTGCTTCCTTATATCCACCATTACATATCATCTGGTGAAAGTCACACGGTAAATTAAACAGGAAGAAGAATACCCATAAAGGTTTGTTGTTTGTCTTTGAAAAAAAAACCAGAGACTGTAAGGTACAAGTCTTTTTTTTTATTTGCGTATGCTACAAATGTAAATACAGTTAAAATGAGTATGAACACAGCATTAAAGAAGGTCAAAATCGAGCACTTGCGTTCTGACAAATGTCAAACCGTTTTTACTCTGAGCCAGACTTAGGTAAAGACCAATAATATATAATTTCAACTTGATTTAAAAAATCAACTTTTTGAGGTATTATTTAATATACATGTATGACCCAGTGCATGATTTTTTTTCTTCAGAAATTTGTAACAAATCCATTAAGGCGCGATTCCATGGGGACCCGACGTAGTGCTCAGGATGTGTTACAGTGTCAAATCTGTGAGACTCATGTCCCCCTTATGCACTGTGACATTTGTCATATACATTTGTGTGTGACCTGTGTGGGGGAACATCTCTTAGATGAATCCTCGGAACACAAAGTGGTTTCAATGAAAAAGCGGGGTCTTAATCCTACGTGTTCAAAACATTTTACAAAATTATGTGAACTTCATTGTGAACAATGTGATATTCCTATTTGTTTGGAGTGTGTTTCCTCTGGTGAACATCTAGGCCACAAATCAGTTCAAATTTTGAAAATTCTAGAAACCAAGAAAACAGTTCTACAGAAAGATTTACAGGAACTAGAGAAATTCATCTATCCAAAATACCAAGATATTGCATCGAATATTCTAGCTCAAAAAGTTGATCTGAATAAAAACGCCCTGAAATTAACAACAGATATTAGCAGATATGGAGAAGACTTCCACAGGGAAATAGACATTGCTATCAAAAAACTGAAATCTGACGTGGATGAAATAGAATCAAAGCATCTTGTTATTCTAAATAAGCAGGAAAATGAAATCAAAACTAGTATATCTGAAATTGCACAGAGCATTGCTAATCTTATGAAACTACTAGACTCAAATGATGTTAGCCTTGTCTCGGCTTACAAATCCAGGATCGCTGAATTCAAAAGACTACCTCCAAAACTTATAGTTACCTTACCAAAATTCACCCCTCAGAAGATTAACAAAAAACAGATTTATCAGCAGTTTGGTTCTCTGCCAGCTTTATCCATCAAAATAGAAGAACATGGCTACACGATGGATTCTCTCGGTGCCATGTCTTCTACCCAAGACCGACCGCTCATTGATGAACCACAGATCATCACAGAAATAAACACCGAGTTTAAAAGCTTTCATATGTTAGGCAATGTGTCATGTCCGAGTGATGACGAAGTGTGGACGTGTGGTAAGGACAGAATCATGAGGCTCTACAACCTGAAAGGAAAACTAGTGAATTCAATACGAAGCACGTCTGGGAACATTCCAGGGGATATAACAGTGACACAAAAAGGTGAATTGGTTTATACTGATTACCATGATAGAACTGTGAACATAAAGAAAAATGCACAGATAGAAACATTGGTCAATTTACGGGGGTGGAGACCTCGCTGTGTCTGTTGTGCTTCCTCTGGTGACCTCCTGGTTATTATGGTCAGTGATGATAAGGAACAAGAAAAGGTTGTGCGTTATTCTGGCTCTACAGAAAAGCAAGTTATTCAGTTCGACGAGAAAGGACAACCACTTTATTCAGCTGGTTGTTGCCCAAAATACATCAGTGAGAACAAGAATCTAGATATCTGTGTAGCTGACTCTACAGCCCATGCAGTAGTGGTGGTAAATCAGGTCGGAAAACTCCGGTTTACTTACACCTGTCCTCCCTCTACTACAATGAAACAATTTCGACCCATCGGCATTACTACAGACAGCCAGAGTCGGATCCTGGCAGCAGACTTAAACAACAACCGCATCCACATCCTGGATAAGGACGGACAGTTCCTTCGCTATATTGACAACTGTCATTTACACGATCCATGGGGTTTATGTGTAGACACGAGAGATAACCTTTATGTGACTGAATTAAAAACAGCGAAAGTAAAGAAAATCCAATATTACAAGTAATCAAACTGATCATAATGTATATATTTAGCAACACCCGAAAAAGCAAGTTAATATCAATAATATCCAGTTCAAGCATAACTAGAATATTATAGCACTAGAAAGATTTTCACAGCAAAATCAATTTTCAAACCATAAACAAAGGTTTGTTGATATTTTTGCTTACATATAAAGTCATTAGTAAGAATATAGTCGTGTCTCATCTAGTATGAATAGTGTTTGTAAACATTTTTTACCGACTGAAAGGTAGTTCGAAGAATCAATATATCTAACCTTTATTACGAATGTTATAATGCGACATATTTTCACCCTTGCTATGATCAATTTTATTCATATTCAGGCTCGCCCCATGTGTATTTGAACATATTAGCCATTTTTTTTACGCAACGTCTAGATTGTTAAAGTTTCTCAACCGGTTTCTTAATTGATAGACTGTTTCTTTTGACACAGATATTCAAAGTTGTACATTTTTAAGTTTCAAGTGTCATGGTGCTGCATGAATCATTAATTTATTCCATACTTCCCTGCAGTCTTCGATACATTAATTGATCGTATGGGATGTTCGTCAGTTGCATCTTCTAGGGTCCCAAAGCTAGGAAAACAAAGACCTCGAATGTGGTGTCATCGAATTTTATATAAAATGGAGTTGCTTCTCATTAATTTGAATATTCGCTAGACAGCTTTTAATGTTTCCTCTGTAGTATATTTTAGGTTATATTATTGAATTTAATGAAGCTTAACTCGAATACCAACAGATTGTACAATGTCCAATAATTCTATCAAGATTTATGGAAAATGAGGGTTGTCATCGACGCTTACGATATATATATATATATATATATATATATATATATATATATATATATATATATTATATATATATATATATATATATATATATATATATATATATATATATATATATATATATATATATATATATATGTTCAATGTTGGTTTTTTTGCTTGTCGGAAAAGCCGAAGAAGTTGCGATGTGGGATGTTCGTGTATATGAAGACGTGGCATCCATAGTTACGGGATGAGTAATACAAGAGACAGGTGCTTTATTGAGGAAGCCTGTAGTGTCCGGCTTGCGATATGATCTTTGTGGCAACGCACTTTGAAAAAATTACGCACTTTGAAAGTTTTTTCAAGGTGTGTTAAATTTTGGACCAAATGAACGCACTTTGAAAATTCAAAGTGCGTAATTTTTTAAAGAGCTTTAACAAAAATGTGCAGTGAGAGCTTGATAAAACAAATCAGTCATTCAGAATCAGATGAACGTGTCTGCAGGTGGATGTTTGAATTGAAATTTAGAAGGAATTTATCGTGTTCTAATTGTCATTAATTACGAATAATCCATATTATGATAATGTGTCTCTGAGACTTCTCATCCAGTTTTAAATAAATGTTGTTTAAATAGTATTAAAACTGATTTATTTCTTTGTACGTGATACATTCTGTTATTCAGAATGTGATATATATATATATATATATATATATATATATATATATATATATATATATATATATATATATATATATATATATATATATATATATATATACACACAAAAAATAAGTCCAATGCTCAAACAACTTTTATCTATAGCGCTTTCGCCCTACCGGGCTCTTCAGTAGATTAATTGAACATATTAGCCATTTTTTGTGGAAGACTGTAAACTATTTGTTTACTGAAGAGCCCGGTAGGGCGAAAGCGCTATAGATAAAAGTTGTTTGAGCATTGGACTTATTTTTTTGTGTTTATTCATACCCGGTACCAAGAAAAAGGATTTATTGAATATATATATATTGTAATGGTTTTGTGTGGTAATACTCTGCATTGAATACCAATTTATTTTTCACGTATATTAATTGTCAGTTACATTTATGGTGTTAAGGAATTGCTGTCAGTGGCTGTAGTCTTTAAGGAGCCGTTTCGGTATTTATAGGCTAAAAGTGAAAACAAAAATTTGAATGCATACTAGTAATATAACTTATTTAATACGTGATATCACCTATTCTAATAGCTGACATCTTCTATTTTTAAACCATCGGAATAGGTAATGTCATCTATATAACTATCCAAATAGGTAATATGACCTATTTGAATAAGTGATATTACTTATTCCAAAAAGTGATATCACAAAAATGTATTTGAATAATTCTTGTTGCCTTTTCTTCCTAAATTGATGAATTCACCTATTCAAATAGGTGGTTTCACTAAATTATTTCAGAAGGTGGTTATCTTTTCAACTGAAATAGGTGATATTACTTATTTAGTAGGTTATACATGTACTACCTATTTGTTTTAAATACGTAATATCACCTATTCAAATAAATGATATCACTAATTTGAATAGATGATATCACTTATTTGAATAGCTGATATCAATTGATAACAATTCTAAAATACCGAAAGGGTGCCTAATAGCAATCTATATAATTATGCCTAGTTAATATGACCAATAACTTTTTGAAGCTTTATTTTCTAGGTAGATGTACATATATCATACTCATAAACATAGGTACGGTCCGACAAATACAGCTTGTGTCTTTCAACGTCAACACCTATACAAATACATTCCTCTAGCTCCGGTTCCTTTAAGCGTTGGACAAACGTTCTTCCTCCTCTGTCTACAAACGTTAATTCTCTGTTTCCAACAAACATCCAGCCATTTCCATATCTTTGAATTCCAACGCAAGTGTCTACGTCATTCACCCGCCAGTACGTTTCCTCCTGAAATTTGTCACAGCAGACGACACATTTTGAATCGTTGTTGAAGAACACTAAATTGTTGTCCTGGTCAAATGCAATATGATCAGGAGCATATCCAAGAGTAGATTTAAAATTGACAGTATTCAACGTGTTAAAATTATGATCTTTGAATTCCAAAGAAGTAAGTTTTGTTAGACACAAAATTACACCATTACTGCAAATATCGTAGTGCATGCCAGTTAAGTCAAATTTGTCCTCAAAACTTAATTTCTTTTCTCGGAACCGATAATAATGAACGGCTGTATTATCCATCACATAGATCCTCTCGCCTTGTAGGCTAGCCAGCGAATGGGAACTGTCTTGAACGATTTTACTGGTCACGTGAACGAATTTGTGATCGAAAATTTTTAGTCTGGTGTTGGCAGAATCAAGAATAGCAAAGTATCCAACAGAAAGCAAGGCGATGTCCTTTATTTTCCACGGCTTGCAATCAGATGATAGTGATGATGTGTATTTTTCACGGAAGTTAAGAAAGGCCGATTTGTCATTGCTATTGTCGCATTTTTTGATATCCGCACAAATAGCTACCTTTGAGCCAAATGTTTCCATTTTCATGAAAAGTGTATTGTGAGCACATCTGCAATCCTGCTGTCAATAGAATTAAACCAATGTTAGTTGAAAAATTGTGTTGTACTTTCAAGTTAAAAATATCCGAGCAATTTCGATGCATGGTGAAAATAATAAATTGTGCCTTTAAAAAAGCATACAGATTGAAATTTAAAACGAGAGAGAGAGAGAGAGAGAGAGAGAGAGAGAGAGAGAGAGAGAGAGAGAGAGAGAGAGAGGGGGGGGGGGAGAGAGGGAGAGAGGGGGTAGGGTAGAGGTACGTACCTGATCGTCGAGAATTTTGTTCTGACATAAACTACTGTGAACTAAATCACGTAGAGAGTGAACACGTCCTAGGAAACTGTGAATTATCCGTCCAAATGACAAAACAACTGTCAAGGTTTTTAAATGCATTACCCATTCATTTCATGCACAATGCAAACAACATAAAGGAACGCACATAATCTTATCTTTTCTCTTTGCTCAAAAAAGCAACACAAGCTGTTGAAGTATAACGGTGTTCAATAGATATGGCCATAAGAGGACAGCAAAATAAGTGTTGATTTTAAGTTTAAATATTTTTCTTTTAAAGTGGATTATGTTCATTGTAGAAGTCTCATTATGTTTATCGACCCTCTGTGACTTTTTGTTTTTAAAGATGATTTAACTAAGTACGTTTTAAATAGGACTGGGTCAGACTGAGTGTATGTCGAACACTAATCTTGTAAAGCTGATTTATTTATTTACACACAATGTTTCCTCGGTATATATAAATTACGCGTGTGCCAAAAGATCTAATTATATAGGCGAAAATGGTTTGATAATTTTTTTTATATCCAATGTTGAATATTTCTGAGTGAAATACTGAAATTAAACATTGACATTCTTAAAAACACTGTATCATTATCATTATAACTAAAACTTAGATCCGCCACGCTCTCGAATTTTGATAAAGATCTGTATTATTATCTATAATCATATATTAAAGCAGTCTCGTAGCATCGTTTTGTAATATGATGGGGACAGTCTTATTCGAAAGAAAAAGGAAAAGAAAGCAAAACCTAATGTGCCCATCTGCAAGAATCCCAGTCCATCACGGGAGTGGTGGCGCTAAAAGTGTTATTTTAATTTTTAATGTTACTTTGGTTTACTCCCAAAAAGGAGAGAGGGGCAACTTCTTCAAGTTACAAGATTCTATAGGTACATGTACATTGTAAATTTAAGAAAAAAAGTTTAATGAATACTGCGATAAATTAGTGCAAACGCTAAAAATTGTGTGGAAAAGTGAGCAAATCAGTTCACATCGTTTATGAAAAGGGGTGGGAGACTCATTCAAAAAATCTTGACAAGCAAAAGGTATTCACAAACTTCGGGTGGGGGGGTATTACTTTCTAGTTCACTGTTCATTTTGGAGGGCAACTCCATGGTAAATCAATTTTCTATGTGTACATTTAAGATTTTTTTTTACTGCTGCGTGCCTGAAATGTTTCGCACATACTGTGGCCAATTGAATCGGGTTCGGTATACATAAATTATTGTTTATCGTTATGGACGCGATGTGACATGCCGAATTTTTGTTGTCTAATGAAATAACCAATAAAAGGAAAAGAAATCAGGGAATCTCATTACAGGTATATAAAACTTCAATTTTTTCTATATGAATTAGATAAACAGGTAAAATTATGAATATGTTCTTTAAATTTCGACATTTTTAACAGATATCTGGGTATCCTGTCGTTATCTCGCTAGCGTTCGTTAGGCCTATTCCCCGTTCAAGAAAGTCGCTGTTGGATTGTAACGCTCCGAAATTTCGCTTAATAAGTCAATACATCCAAAATGTCTATTCCCGAAGGCGTCGACAGAGATTCCATGATGACACAAGCACAGAATATCTGGACCATGCTTGACGAAATGTCCGAGAGAGATCCTCAGGTATATTGACTAATGTTAATGTTTCTTATGTTTTTTTGGAGTATAGTTTTGTTTAAATGAAACTTAACACTACCATATGATATGCTTTGAATTCAGATGCCACTATAATTTGGCAGAATTTGTGAAAGTTTGAGTTTTAAATAAATAAATAGTCAATTCACAGCATGTTTGATATCTTGCACATTATTTTGTAGGCCTATAAAAAGTTCATTGATAAACACATGAAGGAGGGAAAAGAATACATGAAGCCCCCAGAACCCCACATGTGTGTCATGTCAATGACCACAGTAAGTTTAATTTTCACTTAAACGACTAAAAATAATTTTCATACAGACTGTAAACAACAATCATGCTGTATGTTCATGTGCATTTGATGAGACTGATACATTTTGACTAACATCTCTTTTAAAGAATAAATCCAAGCTATGGTTGGGAGGTTATTTTGTACACATATAATTTCACCAATTTTTCAGAGTACGAAAGGAAGGTATTTCATTAATTTTTGTTCATGGAATAAAGTCCCCGAACCAAAGACTCCAGAGGATGCCATACCAGTCATTGGTACACCAGTACTGCAAGACAAAGATGAAAATGGTATGAAACTTAATGTAGTTCTGTTAACCATCATTTTTATGATGATTATCTGTCTATTGCTGTTTTGAGGATCTTTATAGTAGCACAAAGAATAAAACACATTAACTTTTATTGTGTGCTACAAAAATTTTTTAGATTAAAAAAAATAGTTGATACGCTATAAATGCATTGGTACTTGTATTTGAATTCATTGAAAATTAACAATGCGGTTGAAATCTTAAAGCATTTAGTATTTAGCATTATAATTCAATTTAACCATGCCTGCTCATGTAAAATATATTTTATCATTCACAATTTATAAATGCCATCAATATTTGATATATTTTTTTTGCAGGTGACTTTTCATATTCAGGAGTTGCATTCAGTCCCAAGATTTTGGAGGAATTTGGAATTGAGTGTAAAAACTCATTAGATCGAAATACTCTCATTAATTTAGCTATTGACTATATTCTTCATCAAAACAAAACTGCTCTTTCTAGAAGCTTCTCGGTTTTGCCATCAACAACATTATCTAAAGGCAATCTTCAAGTTTTAATGAGGGCATTTCAAGGAAAGAACAAAAACGCAGATGATGAATTTGATGAACATTTGTCAGAGATGGAGAAGACTTTTGGGTTACAAGGACTTGGTGCCAAAGACTCCCTTTTGAACAAGTTAGCAAACTTGTCTACAGAAGAAAGTGTACAGGATAAAAATGCACCAAATATTCAACTACCAGGATTAGGAAAGGAACAAACCAATAAACAGAATCTCATTCAGGAAATGAATTCTAGCAATTCAGAACAAGTCTGTGAGACCAAAGAACCCGATTACAAAATGGAAGAAAAGTTTAATGGAGAGGATTTGGAGAAATTGTTATTGACAATAAAATTACCTGGGGTCAACAAAGTATCCGAGTGTGAATTGGATATTTCTGAGGTAAGACCCCCCCCCCCAAAAAAAAAAAACCCAACAACTATACCATGTATCTTGTTTTAACTCATTCACAATCGTTTCATATAAATTGAAAATATTTTTTCTTTTTACTTATTGTACAAAATGATGTCAATTTTCTTTATTTTCAGGATGACATAGATTTGACTGTGGAGGATCGCTACCATTTAAACCTTTCTTTTCCCTACCTCATTAACGACACGAAAGCATCAGCAAAATTTAACAAGAACAATTCCTCCCTTATCATAACTTTACCAGTGCAGACATGAGGAAGAGACAAGAGTACACCAATGTGTACAAATTTCATTGAATATTTGTCAGTCATTATTATTTTCATCATTTTTCGAATGTTTCATTTTGTACATGTTTACAAATAAATTAAAAACCAAGAACACCGTTTGTTGACCTATTTCATCCATTCATTCTGTAATCAGTATATATACACATTTAAGGAAATATTCCAATATACAGCTGAACTCCGATATCTGGAATGCTGTTATCTCAAAAACAATGGATATGTCGAAGTGATTTGCAAGTCCCTACCACTTACTTTTTAAGTACATGCATTTTACTTTCAGAGTTAAATAGTCCCATTGAGTTCGAGATTACGAAGTTTGACTGTATAATGTTTTCCTCAATATTTAATTTTTCTTCTATTAGAAATAAATACATGAATGATGTGCATGTACTTGTATGATGTCCATGAACAGTTCTTGTGAAAGAAAAAATAGTTTCCAAGCATTTCTCTGTCACGTCATGCTGCATTTGTATATATAAATATATAAAGCAGCATTTATTTGCAATTGAAGAGGAATAAAATGAATACATTTATACTGACAGAAAATGTTATGAAACTTTCTCTTATTTCACAGAAAAAAAATAAATCTAAAGGCTCTGAACAAATCTGATGTTTTATTTATGTTCTGTGGAACTATCAACTCGAGGTCAACCATAAAATTAAAGAAAAAATATATAACATCCTCAGCACTTTAAAGGTCTCTCTGTAAGGTCAATATGAATCTGTGTGAGGTTTTATCTACACACTGGCATTAGATCATGCCTTGATCTTAGATGGTACATCAACATCAGTACTTCTTTCAGGACTGTATCCAAATACTCTCTGGTTAAACTCAAGATTATGAGGATTATCCTCAGCAAGTTCGATTTTATCCTCAGGAAATTCAGTGGTGAAATTTTTCATCTCAACACCTTCAAGTGCAGTAACTTCCACTGCCTTATCTGAAAGAGGAGAAAAGAAAGTTAAAAATATAGGCAAAACTATTAAACGATTTATCTTGTACTTCTGTTTCAAAATAAGAAATAACATTTTGTTTATAAACAAGAGATGTTTGTGAAACACTTATGCCCCCTTCCCTGGGAAACATCCACAAAGAAAATGTACGTAAACTGCAAATATGTGGAATTTTTCTTTGTCCAACGGCCATAACTCTGTCGTAAATGGCTTGATCGTACCCAATATTGAACTTGACCTAGATATTGTCATGATAAACCTGTATACTAAATTTCATTTCAATATGTTTATCCTCTGCCAAGAAAATGTACGTAAACTGCAAATATGTGGAATTTTTCTATGTCCAACGGCCATAACTCTGTCGTAAATGGCTTGATCGTACCCAATATTGAACTTGACCTAGATATTGTCATGATAAACCTGTATACTAAATTTCATTTCAATATGTTTATCCTCTGCCAAGAAAATGAGCGGAAACTGCAAATAACTGGAATTTTTCTATGTCCAAAGGCCATAACTCTGTCGAAAATGGCTCGATCGTACCCAATATCGAATTTGACCTAGATATTATCATGATAAACCTGTATACAAAATTTCATTTCAATATGTTCATCCTCTGCCAAGAAAATGAGCGGAAACTGCAAATAACTGGAATTTTTCTATGTCCAAAGGCCATAACTCTGTCGAAAATGGCTTGATCGTACCCAATATCGAACTTGACCTAGATATTATCATGATAAACCTGTATACCAAATTTCATTTCAATATGTTCATTCTCTGCTAAGAAAATGAGCGGAAACTGTTGGTGGACCGGCCGACAGACAGCACCAAAGCAATATGTCCTCCCTTCTTTGAAGGGGGGCATAATAAACTAGACCTAGAAATTTTCACCTTTCCAATTTCCATTATCCATATGTTTAAAATTATTGTAAATAACATGCATGATATAATAATATAGTTACAATCAACATGAGAACAGAAATATGATATCATTTTCAACATTTTAAATAGACCAATTCTCACTTTACAAAAGTTATGTCCCTTTGGCACCATTTTTGGGAAAAAACCCATAGATAACTCACAACGGTCTTTGTAGTTTAGTGGCTTGATATCTGTCATTGAAGTTAGTCTGATTTTTTTTGTGTATTTTGATTGCCTCAGGTTGGGGCAACCCACAGATCTAAGGAATAAATTTAATTCAGACAGATTCCATCACAGGAAGCCCAAATATTTGGTAGCATAAAGAAGGGGAACATTGTTTTTCCCCTTTTGAACTTTGAGTTGACAGCGCAAAAGGAAATAACTTTTGTAAACTGTGGATTGGACGCATACAAAAGGTAAAAAAGATTCTGGTTTTTAGCTTGCATATTAATTCAACAAGTTGTATCAATGGGTGAAAACTTCCAATGTATTTTTTTTTTCATGTAAAATTACATGTATAACGTAGGAAATGTTATTTTAGTTTTTAAAGTATGCTCATTGCTGTAGTGATTCAGTAGCTTTCAGTATGATACAAACCTTCAAATTTGAGTTCGGGAACATTTCTCGAGTTGGCTTCCGTTAAGTTGTACATTTTATAAATTCTGTTTAAGCTATCACTGTAGTTCTGTACCACTTCTGGTGAAGCATCAACCAGCACCTCTCCAGACCTAAAACATCAAATATTTAGTTATTGACAAATGTACATGCATTGTTTCATATTATTAAGAACATACTTATTTTTCTTATATCATATACTTTTTTTCTTTTTATTCCATATCAAGTAGTAATAATATTTTCTTTTGTTTTTTTATCATTTTTAAAAAAAATTATTTTAGAGTTATCTGCAATGATTTTGATTAATATATAATAACAAGTGTGATGTGTGACAAAATTCCTTCCACTGTAAAATGCTTAAATTGACCCTATTAGGTTGTCTGTGATGATGCAATAGTCAAAATATTAATAATATCATAAACATTGATGATTTTGTTTTAATTTCTAACTCAAAGAGGACTTAACCCATTCTTACTTTAGCTGTTTCTTCTTCTGGGCATATTCTCTAATTTTGGTCACAAACAGCTGCTGGATTGGGTCAGTGGCTTTTTGCTGTGCTTGATAAACTGCCCCTGAGAGGTGAAGGTTTCTAGCTGCAATGTTCCTCCATTGGCATGACCCTTTGGTGACCAATTGTCTGCCAAACATCTTGACCTAAAATTTTATATTGAGAAATGAACACATTTTTTATTAGAGAATCAATATTTGTGGAAATTAACTGATGTGCATTGTCAATTAAGATATATATATTTCAACTGATTATTGAAAATGAGACACAGAGTTAGCGATGAATCTACCAGTAGTAAAAATGACCTAAGGTTACAAGGCTAAATTGATTAACAAAACACAAAACTGGAGTTGGACCATTTCTCGCCAAGTACAATTTCTCACCAATGAAATGAAGCATTACAATAATATGTTTTACGGTGCTACCGTTCTGGCGAGCGCAGCAAGAATTACACATACCTTGTATCATTGTCAACCTAGTGTTATTTAGGTATCAACGAACGTCAAATAATTTTTGAGAGATTATTTCTCTACAATAAGTATGCCGGGGCAAATGTACTTATTTTAATGGTCATGATACATACAGCGCAACCCCCTACTTAGAGAGAGAGAGAGAGAGAGAGAGAGAGAGAGAGAGAGAGTGTCCGGTTCCTGTTTGTAGGTGTGTAATTTCCCACTTTTAAATTTAATGGTTTGACTATATGCAAGATCTGCATAAATTTTTCAACTGTTTATTTTTTCTCTTTATTCCTTTTTATTTAGTTCAAAATATCCTATTGTTTATTTCCTCCCTACTGATATACTCATATACTTACTTGCCTATTGTACATGCATGCACAATTAGCTTAAAAATGAATTGATATGACATGGCTCTTGCTAGTATATATTCAAATAATCTCTATATTTAAAAAAAAACAAATCATATGTCAATGAGACAGGTATCGCAGTTTATACTGAAATAGCTAGCTAGTACACACATAACAGATGTTTGATCCACCTCTAAATTTATCGCGGGAAATATAGCGCAAGAGCACTGTGACGTCATCCATAACTTTGTACGTCTTTGTTTACGTATCTCGACTCAATACGAAGGTATGGAAGCAACTAACAAATCTCTTGAGTCTCGCCAAAGCATATGCAGTACTTTAAACGTGTCTTCAAACCTTAAGACACCATAAATTACGAGTTAAAAGTCGGCCATTTTTGGCATAGCACCACGGGTGAAAACATTAGAGAGCATTATGGGACTAAACAAAAAATTTTGTTTGATGAACTGTAGGTTTAGCTCGTTCTTTTTCCCGCGCACACTGGTTCTTAGAGCTCGCTGCACTCCTTATTAAGACATAAAATTACAAGTTGGCGAGAACTGGTACTTGGTGAGAATTGGTCTTAGACCAGTAAGGGACCAATCAACTAAGTGGGTAATAATGCAATGAAGAGAACTGTACTTGTTGAGATTTGGTCCTAAACCAGAAGGGTTACAAAAGCTCCTTATATTGTTAAATTTTACCTGTATTAATGCAGATTTGTGTATTCATTTGAAGAAAAAATGTCTATTGCAAATGCCAATATCAGCAATGCATGACCAAATGAATGAATGATGCTTAAAAATGTTGAAAAACCTGGAGTTTTCTTTTTTTCTATCTCTCATAACATTGTATACCGATCATAGAAATAATCATAGGTAAACAAAAAGAACCTTTATTGACAAGACCTAAAACATTTTTTAAGTTTTCTTGGTTTTCTTGTGACAGAGAATCCTCGGACTATCGTCATTTATTTGCATTCCTCTACTGTTACAAACGTCATAGAAGTGATTAAAGCATATTGTTTATAAAAGAGCAAATGCAGAATTGGTAATGATGAAAAAAGTATTAGAATAAATGCAGAAAAATACTCAACCTACTTCGACTTTTCTATCGAAATCACCTTGCAGACAGATGAAGTAATATTTAGAGTCAAGGTAATACAAAACGAAAACTTAAATATTCCGATCCCGATCCAATAAACACATCAATCTGTTCAATAGTTACTTCTCGACTTTTTCCGCTCGCTAATAATTATAGTACATATACTTTTTGGCGAGCGGGAATGGCTGAGTAGTTCGCTTGCAATCTGGTATTATAATTGGCGCGAATCTCGTAAGATGGCCTTTTTGCCAAGAAATTGCTAAACTATAAAATAAACGAGCTTTAGTTAATCGGGGTCTATATGCTGATTGGTTTAACTAGAATTAAAATAAAGGGACTAGGTATCAACATTGATCAAGGTTGTTTTTTTTTTTTTACACACAAACTGATTTTAAAAGTTCTAAGATATATAAAGAGTGGATGGATAGAGATGTTTCATAGTAAGTTTACTTTCGGGAAGAAATAACTTGATTTTCTCACAAAAAATCAAGAATGGAGAGAATAAGTTTAACTGTTGCCATTTTTATAATAAAAAGAAAAGATAAAATGAAGAACAGTTCATGTTTTTCGTTCGTTTGTATATTGTTTAAACATAGGACCACGGAGAAATGTTAGAATGACGTTGCGATGAGTTTGTGGTTGCTCCGGGTCTATGGATGTACTCTAGTATATAGGCAAGTTTGTTAGCTTACCAGGAATGAACAAATGATTTCATTAACTTTAATTTTTTTTTTAATAAAAGATATCCTGGTGAAATTTCAGTGATTTATCTTTTTTTCTCAAAGGAGTAAGAGTAAATGTCTCAATATTTTCCAAAGAACCCTCGTACGTATGCCGCTAATATCACGCAAAAATTTATACATGCTTGAGGTATTTGTAGTTTAAAAAACAAAAGACGAAATTTAATTTTATATAAGACGACAAATTCGATCGTGTGCTGACTGTGTGTTGCTTCATGATTGTATCGGGCGAAATTACATAACACCTGGCATTAGTTTTTATTACGCATTTCAATTCAGTCAACAATTCTTTAAAGTGATATTAAATCTAAAACTAAAAAAACATCATTAATGCTGCTCAATGGATAACCCTCTTAAATTTTGTTAACAAATTTTGTTATGGACTTCATATTTTCCATAGAAATGTCGATAAATTGGTCAGGAAAATTACTGGATTGCCCAATATTAATTAAACGTATATTAAACAGAACTGGCCAACGTACGTTTTACAACGTACAAAAAAATGAAATAAAATCGACCCAAGTTTATATCGCTGTCCATATTAATTGGTTTATCAAAATACTTTTGCGGTCTTTGAATTTTCAAATATTACAATATTTGACCAAAAGATATTTTTAAATACTTTTTGGAGAGGTAAAAACATTAATGACTAACAGTATCTTAATCAATGCCCTTACCCATTGTGCTACGCTGTTATGCAATAATTCTGGTTAAAACAAATTAAAATCATATTTTATTGCTTAACTCGATAGAAAGTGCGTCACAATGTCCAATAGCACCTGGCATAGAATTCGTTTTGTAAAATTTATTCCCAAATATCATTCAACCTTTCCATTCAGGTCACGTGTTCATAGCAAAAAGGAAGATCCTGCTTTGTCTGCCATTTCCGTTCACAGGAAATTTCCGGTCAAATTTAAGACTAAAACGAAGGTTTTCTTCAAAAAGCGAATGAGGACACATCAATATCTTTGTAAGTATTGCTTTAGAATAACTTGTATATTCTATTTTGTCCTGTTATACGCAAAGACAATGCGCCCATCTGTGAAGCGCGCGTACTCGCACATTTCAATGCAGTAGTATCGCAAACAGGATGTTATGCGTGCTTTCTCAGCCGGAAGTTTTGATTACAAAGTTGTCTCTGGAGCAGACATTCATTTCCTCATTGAAAAACAATGAATATATTTTTTGAATTTTTCGATTAAATCTGCAAATGGCAATGGTAACGATAAAAAACATTTTGGTTTGAAATCCAAGATGTCTGCCGTCGTGACCGAGTTTGGAGTGCACGAAACGAAGCATGAAGTGAAAAACAACAGATATTTTTCTTCGGATGAATTATAAAAGGCCTAACGTTTTAAAAAATTAATGATGATTATTTTGTTATGAATATTTTTATGTGAAAATTTTGAAACGTTTATTAAAATATATGATCAATACTATACCTTTTAACATTATTTATCATTTTTCACAAAAATTTCAAAAGTAATTCTATAAAGCATTTTATACTTTAATCAATTTTATTCATATAAGAAGAAATTAATTGTATAGAAACACTAAAGAGATATTTAATTCAAATTTAAACCGATACTATCAAATTTTGGTCTTCTGGCATAAATACACACAAATGCTTTGAACATTGAGCTACAGAGAAAACCCTGATAAGAAATAAAATATTACCCAAATCGCATATTGCTTAACATAGGGTTTGTATCCCTGTCCCAAGGCTTACAAAACCACCACTATAAGCTTAAACCACTAGCCATAACAAGCACCACACTTCCCCATCCCCACATTTTCCATCCCCATCGTAAGGTTTTAAGTTTTTCCAATAATTGCAGTTGCCGCTTGCAAGTTTACAGCAGTTGCATTCCTTAAGAAATCTCAAAAGTTTAACAATAAAAAGAACTCCTACACACTCTAAAAACAGATGATACCATTATTTTTATGCACATGAATGATATTTGCCAGGTCCAGGGTCATCCAAGGGTTCACTGGAGACAACAGGATATGGATGCAGCTGTGATAAAATGAGATATACCAGCATAAATATACACATTCAGTTTTGTTTAATATTTAATTACAGAAATCAATATTTAACATGGAGAATGGAGATGATACAATTACAGTTACCATGACTGAAGAGGGCTATCTGTCCATGAGTAAGTTACTTAGTTAGAAGGAGTCATTCTACATTAATTGTAATGTAATGATTTTCTAAAAAGTAGATAACTCGTTTAATACATGCATTCGTAAGTCTGGTCTTTCTTATGGAATCTTTTTACAATTTTTTTTCTTCAAAAACTAGGAAAGCTAATACATGTATATATAGTAAAGATATGTAAATCTTTTAAACCAACCAACCGATCAATCCCAACCTACTTCAATAAAAATCAGTGATGACATTCTTGAAATAATTGCACATGTTGAGCCATTACCATTGTAAGTTACCAATATTTGGTCAGTGTTTGTTAGTTGAAGTGTTAATAAACTGGACTGTTGATGTACCACTGTTATAATAATGCTTGCAGCGACCACACAAACAGATGAGCAGGATGAGCCAGCAGAGAAGCGACTGCGTCTGGATCCAGACAGCGAGGCAGCACAGGAACTGGTAGCACAAGATGGTGCACAAGATGTGCAAGTGCAGGAGGTCCAGATCGCACAAGACTTTACAAATGAAATACCAGAGTCTGGTGAACAAGTGGTGTCCTCAGAGGGGTAACTTTATTTATTGTTATACTTTCATGTTAAATACTGAAATCTGATTGGTTAAGACGCAGTTCATAATCCGTTCTATTACCCTCAGTGTTAGCAACGGGTAACATTAAAAATGTTACATGTGCGAAAATTATGCGCGTACGGTTCGCTGTAGAATTCACGTTATTCCTATATAAAAGCAGTAAAATTTTCTTAAAAATTAAGACATTCAGTATAACAAAATAAATAGTGCCTGTTTGGGAGGATAACAGTTGAAATTGACACCCCGAGAAAACCATTGTCAACCTCCGCTTTGCGTCGGTTGACAATGGTTTTCTCGGGGTGTCAATTTCAACTGTTACCCTCCCAAACAGGCACTACTTATATAATATCATATGGAATGAAATTTGCTGTATGCGTAAATACATATTTGTTACAAATGTAAGACACATAGTTCCTGCCTAAAATGAATCATTCGAAATTTGACTATCTGTATTTACTTGAAAAAAGTGAGTAGTTTTAATTAAGGTGTCAAGAGAAAAACATGTTTACTTAATTTCTTCTGTTTATTGTAGCATTGTTTATGAAGAAGAAAATATTTCACAACATGCAGCTCCATCCTATCAGAATTTGATAATTCAACACATGGACATAGCAGAGCCCTTGTCTACACTGAAGTCACTGCTGGAGCTGAGGCTACAGTGTACACTCAGTGACCATCAGTTCTACCTTCAGGACACAATAGAGGTACAGTTTGTAACAGACCACTTGCATATCATTGTAGTCTAAAATTTGTGGCAAAAGACAATCAGTCATTTGATACAGAGAGTCAGCTTAGCAGTGTAGACTATATGTTTTACCGTAATTTATTTCACCTAGAGTTTCAATGTGTTGAGGTTAAGAGGATTTATGGCATTTGAGAGTATCAGTATTAAGGTGTTTTGTTACTTTTAAAAGGGCAGCTACATGTATTTACATCCCTACACAATATGTACTGTTTTATTCTAAATCTGTTCTTGCTATTATTCTACAGTTGGACACCAATAAGAGCTTGGTGGAGCAATGTGTTCAAGGAGAGGGAATGGTACAGATCAACCTGGAAGTCAAGTCTCAGCCAGGTAATCAAATCATTTTCATGAAAAGCCCTCCCCCTGTGTATCTACAAAATAATAAGATCAATGTTGAAGGTGTTTGAAATTTATCTTCAAATTTTCAGGTGTTAAACCCAAGATAAACATTGTTGACATATTGAAGCCAGCAGATGAAGTGGAAGCTCAGCAGATAGAACAAGGTATGTGTCACAAAGGAAGTAAATACAGATCACACAGTGATGACTAAACAATGGATTTACTGAGCTGCGTTGTGCTTTTTTTACTTTCAGCTGTTTACTATCAATCAAAATAATCTCTCAAGTTGAGCAACTTTTCATAAAAAATACAAATATTTGAAGTTTGCATTTCCTTCCCAATGTTTGAAATCACGTGGAAGGATCACTTGAAACATATAATATGCATGTTTTTCTTAGCATAGACAATGGTGACTGCAATTGCCACTTGGTTTGAGTGGAAGTACTTTGACCACTTGTTCTAAACATGACATTGCATAATGTACACCCTCTGTGTTATGGTTTTGACATTCCATCCATTTAGAGACAGTCCCTGTACCTCAGCCAGCTCCAGCAACACACACCAAAACTCAACAGAAAGTGGTCATTCCTCTCCCTGAGGAGTCAGAGAATGTCACACGATGGATTGTTGATCAGCACTTCAGACGAGAACAGGATCGACTCAAAATACCCTTCGGTGAGAACAAGGATGCACATATGCATGAAAGATGCATTAAGATTTCCCATAAAATATGATCTTCTGGACTTCTGGTATATCGTTATTTAATGAAAGTTAGAGTATTTATTTTACAAAAAAAGTCACTATAATCAAGTTTGACAATACATTTAAATTGTAACTATTTAAAGTGAATAATTATGTCTCCCCTTTCAAAGGGGAGACATATTGTTTTTGTCGACTTTCTTTTTCTTCTTCTTCTTCTTCTTATTCTTCTTCATCCAAATTTGTCCAAGCCGTAACTTAAATACCCTTTGACATTAAGACTTCAAACTTGGAACATAGGTAGATGGTATTGAGAAGGAGTGCACACCACTAAAATTTTTGACCTTGACCTATTTTCTTTTTCAAGGTCAAGCATTTTATAAAAAATAGAGTTTGGACTATAACACAAGACTTCTTAAACATACAAACTTTTAACTTGTATCATAGATAGATGGTATATAGTCCAGTTGAACCTTACCCAAAATTTTTACCTTGACCTTAAAATTTTATTTCAAGGTCAAATCAAAAAACATCATTGTTCACCTCCTAAATATTCTTTGACAGAAGGACTTCAAACTTTACACAAAGAACAATTATAATACACTGAGGTGTACTATTGATAAATATTTGACCTTGACCTTGTTTTACTCAAGGTCAACTTGAGTAAAAATAATTAAGTTTCGTCTGGGTGGTAACTTAGATACCTTTTGACATTAAGACTTCAAACTTGGAACATAGGTAGATGGTATTGAGAAGGAGTGCACGCCATCAAAATTTTTGACCTTGAGCTATTTCTTCTTCAAGGTCAAGCGTTATATAAAAAATATAGTCCGGACCATAACACAAGACTCCTTAATCATACAATCTTTTAACTTGTATCATACATAGATGGTATATAGTCTAGTTGAACCTTACCAACATTTTTGACCTTGACCTTAAAATTTTTTATTTCAAGGTCAAATTAGAAAAAACTTCATTGTTCACCTCCTAAATATTCTTTGACAGAAGGACTTCAAACTTTACACAAAGAACAATTATAATACACTGAGGTGTACTATTGATTAATATTTGACCTTGACCTTGTTTTGTTCAAGGTCAACTTGAGAAAAAATAATTAAATTTTGTCTGGGTGGTAACTTAGATACCTTTTAACATTAAGACTTCAATCTTGGAGCGTAGGTGGATGGTATTGAGAAGAAGTGCACGCCATCAAAATTTTTGACCTTGACCTATTTTCTTCTTCAAGGTCAAGCGTTTTATAATAAATATAGTCTGGACCATAACACAAGACTCCTTAATCATACAATCTTTTAGCTTGTATCATACATAGATGGTATATAGTCCAGTTCAACCTTACCAAAATTTTTGACCTTGACCTAAATGTTTTATTTCAAGGTCAAATTAGAAAAAACTTCATTGTTCACCTCCAAAATATTCTTTGACAGGACTTCAAACTTTACACAAAGAACAATTATAATACACTGAGGTGTACTATTGATTAATATTTGACCTTGACATTGTTTTACTCAAGGTCAAATTAAGAAAAAATATTTAGATTTTGTCTGGGTGGTAACTTGGATACCTTTTGACATTAAGGCTTCAAACTTTGAACATAGGTAGATGGTATTGAGAAGGAGTGCACGCCTCCATAATTTTTGACCTTGACCAATCTTGTGTCTCAAGTCAATTCATTTTCTAAACTGTATCATATATGGATGATATCTAACATATAGCTGACTTCATTCTTTTTCACTTATTAAATTTGCCCCATATTAGAATCCTTGGGGAGAAGGGGAGACATGTGTTTTTTTTGTATAAAAAAACAATACCCACTAGTTTTTTATAGATTTGCCACTGTGAGTTAATCATTTATTTCATTTTCAATGCACACAACATTTGATTATTGATATTTGGTGACTCATTATTTTATCTTCCCATGTCGTTTAGATCCTGTGCAGTGGAATGAGATACATGTTAAACATTGGATAGACTGGGCCATCAAGGAATTCAAACTCGTCGGGGTCAATCCAAACAACTTCAAAATCTCGGGGAAACAGCTGTGTGAATTAACTCACCCCGAGTTTGTGAAGCTGATTCCTAATGACAAGGGAGACATCTTCTGGACCCACTTGGAACTCCTTAGGAAGTGTAAATTTGTGGGTAAGACTCTCAAAAGTCCAAATAAGCTGTTTCATTCAGAGTTTTAGTATGCAGGTAAAAAATACTGATCATTTATTAGAGGAAATTTTTTTTGGTGTAATTGAATCTGTTTTGATTGATTCCTCTGTTTTGTTTGTAGCTGTAATGCAGACACCAACTCCTCATGCTATTACAACTATCACAGTCTCAACTTCAGGACAAGATGGTGAGAATACCAAGTGAATTGCATTTAGAATAAACTATGTACCCCCAAGAGTATAGACTAGCTACCTTCTGGGTTCAGTAGTAGGTTGTGGGTTCAGTTGTAGGCTGTTTGAGGCATAAAATAATAAACTTATTAAATTTGAATAAAATATAGTACAGAAAAAAGTGATTGATATCTCAAAATATTCTACAATAAAATCCATTTGATGAATTTTGAAATTAAGAAATAATTAAATGTAAAAAGCACATGTGTTTTTGTTTTTTAGGTAGAGCTAAGCAGTACAAACAGAATCGTCCAAGATCTCCCAGAATTACAGGGGATGAGAGGTTGTCACCAGGAAATAGAACAGGTAAATGAGCTTAAATTAAGTCAGTCACAAATAGTCTGTATGGTATACACAATGCATGTAGCACTTCCTAGGAAATAGCTCAGGGAAATGAATTTTAAAACAGAAAACACAATAATAATATTAATTTGTCCCCACAGTGGTGCACTTTAATTAAAAAAAAAATATATACAATTTAAAAATAGTCTTGTATGTGTCATAACTTTGTACACTGTAATTCACAACATCACAAATATTTGTTATTTAAGCTGGCTATATATTAACTGATCCAATACTTGTTTTCCTTTTGCTAATTGATAGGAAACAATGGTCAGATACAGCTGTGGCAGTTCCTGCTGGATTTACTGACTGACAAGGACTGTAGGGAGGTGATTCAGTGGATAGGGGAGGAGGGAGAGTTCAAACTGAACAACCCCGAAATGGTGGCTCAGATGTGGGGACAGAGGAAAAACAAGCCCACCATGAACTACGAGAAACTCAGCAGGGCACTGCGATACTACTACGATGGAGACATGATTGCGAAGGTTAGAATTACGCATTAATCTTATGTTCTGTAGAAGCAGAAATGTTTTAAAAATTTTGGTAACATTATTTCTTTGAAACCATTTTATATCATGGTCACAAGTCCCGTAAAAAAAAATTATTTATTATCATATATTGCCGGTAAGTATAATTATTTAGAATAACTACCTTAATAAAATCCCTGCAAAACCATTTTAGATCACAAATCAAAGATGTTTTATCTCCTCAAACAATTCTGCTTTAAAAGTATGCATTTTTCTGACTGATCATTTACACTTTTAAATCCAAGAACAAGAAGAAGATAGGGAATTTGATATGTAATACAGAACTTTTATCAATGAATTATTCAATGTGAGAGGCTAACCAATACTACCATTATTCTTGATAAAGATACCTGTTAATTATATGTAAAAATGTAATAAAATTTGTAAATAAAAAAGAAACTATTTCCTTTACTGAGATTTCATTTTAATATATATTTTAATATTTTCTTTCAGGTGCATGGAAAGAGATTTGTGTACAAATTTGTGTGTGACTTGAAAATGTTATTAGGGTACTCAGCCGGTGAGCTCAATAGACTCGTTACTCACTGTGCAGAGCGAAAACTCCAGAGGGTGCGAGAGTCGCTGCGCCCCGGAGTCACAAAGAGGCTGGATCATCATAAGCCGACCATTCTCACAACGACACAGGTGGTACAGACGATGGAATAGATTCCACAAAGGGATTTATCTGTGATTGCTGCATATTTAACTCCATCAGGGTTGACCAAAACTATTATATATATGCAACATTATTATCACATTTGTTGAATTTACAAAAGTCTAAGTAATTTTTTTTTTCATTTGTTTGTACCAAATATTTTTTTCCATCCTGGTTCACGACAAAAGTGCCTACGGTAATTCTTTTATACATGAACTGTTCACTGGTGTTCATTTCCATGGAAGCTTTATTGATTTTTATTTGAATTCTGTGCATCATTTGAAGTTTTGCTTTTGAATACCATGTAAATTTTCTTAAATTTTTGTCTGTCCAATTTTGGTTGTTAACCTAAAAAAATTACATATTTTGATAAATTGAAAATTAAACGTTTGTTTATACTTGTATCATTAGCAGTAACACTTTATGTTAAATTCTAATTTTTGTTTTGGCATGCATTTCTACCCTGTTGGAAGATGTTTGAATTCATATGTTTTATTATGTATCTCATCTGAGTTCTTTGCTCAAAATGACTTGATTAAAACTTTGTGTGTTGATATTTTTTATAATTATCATAACATGTACGAGACTTGTTTATTTTAATTTGTAAATAATCATCAAGCATTTTATTGACTGTACATAGATCCGACCCATCATTTACATTGTGCGATAGTGGTTTCGGTTGCCCTTCATTACACTTTTTGTACTATTATGATGTGATGTATCATCACATTTAAATTGATGTCACCACACATTTCACTTCTCTACCAAAGCATCCAGAAAGTAACACATTCAAAATTTAAATGTTTTAAGTTTTTTGTTGATATCCTCATTCCAGTTTTATTTATTTTTCAATCAATCAACATTTTTATGTTCTCAAAGTAGCCTTGCAAAGAGAAGTTCCGAATCAGATTATTTTCCCTTAAAATAATTAACTTATGACTGAATAATCATGTACAGTATATATTTGCCTCTGTTTCTCAAATTTAAGCTTTAAAAGCATCACTGTAGCACTGATAAATTGTTTGATTTTTATTTTTGGAGGTTTTTTTTTTTCTTTGGTATTAAAGCTAATAAATAATGCTGTGGCTTTATTTGAAAGACTTTTATCCCTTCAATAATTCTTTAAATTTTGGATCTACCTCAATTACCTGTGGTAAAGAAGTATTCATTGATGAAAAAGATACATAAGTCATTCATTATCTGTGAATGTAATGATGCACAGTAGGTTATTTATTCGGTGCAAATACATATACTTACAATGTATATTGAGTTATCTACCTTGTATCATCATTGCTTTGAAATTTGTGTATGTTTTCCTTAAGTACTTGAATCAGTGCTGGGATTTTTTATATACTGTAACTCATATGATTATATGCTATATGGAAAAGCATCTTCAGAAATGTGCCCTGTTCTAATTTACAAACTGGTGTAATTATTTAAATGGGATGGAGAAAGAAAGGGGGTGTAAAATGGGTTGTCCATATTCTTCACTTAAACTGTGATGTCTATTCTCTCTCTCTCTTTGGTTTCATATTTTCAGACAGCAACTCCATTCAGAGAGAGAGAAACTTGTTGTTCTGTATTAACTGTAAGGTGTATATACATGTACATAATGTTATATTATATAATCATTTTTTTCATGTCAGTACCATATATTTTACACTTTATTTGCAGTTGTAAATAGAAACGATCAAAGAAAAAAAAACATTAAAAATTAAAAAATTGTAATATGAACTGTGTTTTATTTGTTTTAATTGTTACAACCTTGGAACCATATCAAGTATATTCCTTACGAGAACACAACACATTGTCAAATGTCTAGATTTTTAAATCAGCAAGGTTACTGGATTAACCCTACATCATATATCCTCTGATTAGATCCCTGGATATATGGATCAATATATCCCTTGGTAGTATCCACCGGATCCGCCTTGGTAGTATCCACTGGATCCGGACTGGTAGCCGATGCTGGAAATAGCGTCATTCAGTCCGACAGAGGGGGCGTATCCTACACTGGACCAGCTGGATCCAACAGAAGGAGCGTATCCAGAACTGGCATATCCGAGACTGGACACTCCCTGGTTATATCCATATGGATATCCTGAGGACATTCCTCCGTAATTGTATCCTTGATCATAGTAGGATGGCGTGTTCCACATTCCATCTGAAAAATATCACCATTAAAGCAATGTCTGGAGAAGTAACTGTCTTAAACTTGTAAATGTACATGATTAGAGTATAATGTACTTACAACTACCGCCCATCATAGCTTTCTTTCCGTATCCTCGGTAATGCATGGGGCGTTTTCCATAACCGCCTGCGTGACAGAGAGCCACAATAGCACAGACCAAAAACAGGACAAAGTTGAATCGCATCATCTGCAACAAAACAGAAAAATAGTTCTAAGCATATAAAATTACTATGTGCTTTTACAGAAAGCGTAAAGTACTCGGAATCGCCTAAAAACCAAACCGAAAATTTATCAATATAGAGCGTGTGTTGCTACTACTCACCTTCACAGTGGTTTATGCTTGGTCCATCCTGATCTCCCCATTATATACCCGTGGGTACACGTAACATGCATGTTTGGAGGCCGTGACCTTTCACTTCATCTCCCTGACCAGCCGCAGGGGTGACCCAGATCTGACCCTGTAAGTTATGTACTCTTTTTTTGCATTTTCTACCTGATTACTACAAAATATTGGTAATGACCTTGTATGTTACGTGAACGCTAACGTGCAGAAGAACTGAAGATACCTTCAAGATATATTGTATTATAATAATACGGGTAATCCACGAGGCAGTACACAACGTCGGGGGATGCACAGATTACAGCGCGTGCGGTAGAACAGGTTTGATAATTCGATTACTGAAGTACATGTATGTATTATTTATGCATGTATAACAGTGTCATGACCGTACATTGGAAGAAGGGGACTAAAATGATAACTGTTCTGCGAGACCATGAAATGCAGTGTGTAATATTCTCTTTTGAGAAGTGGACAGGCATATAGCCTACATCCACGGATGTAGGCTATGCCTGTCCCGTGGATGTAGGCTATGCCTGTCCACTTCTCAAAAGAAAATACAGTGTGTAACTGAAAACATCATAGTCCATCATCGCTTGCCTTAGTTTGAGAAGAGTTCCTCTCATCCCCGTCCTCCTCCTCTGCAGTTAAAACATCTCAACTCTCTATCACCCCTCCCTCTGCCGCTATCTCATTTAAACATATAAAATTTTCTCTCTCTCTCTCTCTCTCTCTCTCTCTCTCTCTCTCTCTCTCTCTCTCTCTCTCTCTCTCTCTCTCTCTCTCTCTCTCCCAAATCTAGTAATATATGAATGGGAATATATGTATCGACTGTCTAGTAAGAAGAAAAATAAAGCAGCTGTAGGATTTAGGAATTAACGATATCGATTTTATTGAACCGTTTTTTGAATAAATATTTTGTCTTCAAAGTATTTGTATTTAAATCTCAAAGACCTACACTCGAAGGTTGGCTTAGCAGGAGATGTTTTATATTTTAATAGATTAGACCAGGCGTAAAAATGATTCTTATATAGATTCACCATGACCGTTTGGAAAGTACACTTTATTTACCACAATTTTAATTCAAATTCATAAAGATTATCTTAATACAATAATATATTCAATGGATGTACTTAGTATACGGTACAGTTTATACTTCCACGCTCAGGTGTATCTTCTCTAATCGTGACGTAAAGGTCACGTGATACAGGTAAGGGATATGACAGCTGATTGTGCATTATTATTCGTGATCGCTATATTGTCAACATGTGGAGTGTTTGAATGAAGATTTGTGCGAATTGCCTTTGTATAATTTTTATCGATTTAAAAAAAAAAGAAAGGAATTTGTGATTTTTCTTGGATTTGAGAATGGAAAAGGTGAATTGGTAAAGGTTTACTACGAGCAGAGATGCCAGGTGTGCGATCGGGTGGTCTGCTGAAGAAAAAACCAATATTCGCTTCAGAGGCAGACTTTCAGGATAAAAATAACAACACGGATGGAATGAAAACCGAGGTAAGGTCGGAGTACGAGGCACGACTACATAATGGCCACGCCCAACCGGAGAGTAGGGTGCCTCGCCGTGTAGAATCAGAGCCGGCGATGAACTGGGGGAATTTAGAGAAAAAGTACAACAAAATTGGAAGGAATGGCTACAGCAGGAAAGAGTTGGCAGAACATTTAAGACATTTGTCTGTTGATTCGAATTTTGAGAGTACTAATGTGAGTGGTGGTGGTGGGGGGACAAGTGAGCCTCAGGCTAATGTAGTGAGGAGTAACACGTACGCCGGGAGGCGGGATGTTTCCGACCCCAGCACTGTCCAAGAGAAGCAGATCGTCAGTTCCCGGGGGACGGTCCGGGGATTCCGGAACAGGGTGAGGGCTGGAATTGCCACGTTCCTACAGCATCAAGCCGGCGAGACCTTGGTAAGTTTCCTCAAGCAGAAAATATAATGGGCATAAATTAGACAAAAAGGTGTAAACACACGTCCCTCGCTAATTTAATCCTACGTTATAGCGTGTCACAAGAAACACAATTCATTGTCTGATTAATTAGGATAAAAATATATGTTTTTTCATGTTTCTATTTATTACGATATTTCCATTGCGTCAAACTAATTAGCGGAATACGTATCAACATGTTGATGTCGCGACATGTAAGAAAACGTTGACTTTTGATTAGAACCTGGTTAAATTGGATTAAATACAGGTTTTGACCTTAATTGGATTTGCTGAAGCTTATAGATTCATAGGGATTTTTGATACGTCGTCTTTCACATACTATAACCGAGCCTGTTTAGATAATTATCTCAAATTAGGCTCTAATTGCTTTAGTATTGATTCCAGGGACAAAATGCTATCGTGCATATTTGATCAATCGATATAGTACAGTTCTGTACCGAAGATTATATGTTCTTCTCGTACCCGACTAGATTCAAAATCAATGTAGCAGCGCCAGGGAAACCCAATAGCTAGCTAGTCCTAGATTTAGGCCGTCATGTTTGAACCGTTCAAGTTAATCCAAGACATCTTCAAACAAGAGATAAACAAAATCCGCAAGTTTCCATGGCGTTTTATTAAATAAAAACTTTCATTGATGATGGAAAAATGTTGAGACTTCGTGACACAAGGATGAAAATTTACCCAAATTAATTTTTTTGAGTCATCAAAATTCTCCTTAAAATAGAAAGCGATACAGGGTGGAGGTTTTGAAAAAAAGGAAATACGATATTCAAGTCAAACAATAAGGGTATTTACATTGCATCGGCGTGACCTGGGACGGTGTATAAAAATATGGGGCATTGTTTCTTTTCCTTCTTTTCTTCTACTTCGATGTTTTCCTTTTGCCAAAGTAGTAACAAAAGCTGTAGGTGGGCTGCACAGAAATTCTTCAGGTACATACCCGTGTCAAAAATTATGTCTCAACTCACTCTCAAGTACCTATATATACAAGGAAATCGCAGATATATGAATGACAGTAAGTATTAAGTGTCAAGCCCAAGGTAAAAATTGATCTCTAAGCAAGAAAAAACATAAAATCTATAACAGCCATACACATTGGGTTTAAAATTCTCTTCCTGGTCTTTGGATTCTTGACACTGTTCAAGTGGGGCTTTTCTAAAAAAAATAAAAATGAGAAAAAAAATACAATGTATCAACAAGGAAATGTTTGCTTCATTCTGACATCGTTTTTACATTATACCAAATTAAACTCTCTCTCTCTCTCTCTCTCTCTCTCTCTCTCTCTCTCTCTCTCTCTCTCTCTCTCTCTCTCTCTCTCTCTGACATACCAGAAATTGTTAAATAGAATGTTTCGTCGACTACAGCAATAAAGACGTTTCAAAAAGATTTATGAGAAATCCCCTCCATAAAAAAAATCAAACAAACTTTCACAACACGTGCATGCACGGAGGGGTCACATTTTTGGCCGGGGTGTAGGAATGCGCTGTCTGTTAAACAAGAGAGGTAGTTTGTTATTTTGTTATGAATACACATACAAATTAAAAAGATGTCTCCTTCTTTTATCCTATATTATCACGATGATCTTGTTATTTCACAAAGTTTTATCTGGAGGTTAAACTTCCATACAATGCTATCTTTCAGAATGTTTAGTCCTCTAATTCTAGCCCCCTATCACGATTGCCCTAACCCTGTTGTAACTCCTAACTTTACAGCATTTGAGGAAAAAGAATGGACACAAGCGCCGTCACAATCATCTAGTTTTTATTGTCCCAGCACCGAGTCATTTTAAAAGTTTTGACAGATTATAAATCCATTACGCGGCTTCGCATTGAATATATATGATATACACAGGGACCCGAAATATATGATTTATTGAACAAATTGGTTTTATCTCAAAAGTGCAGGTCTCATTACAGTTCAGTGCAGTTGTTTAGGGATAGCTAGGCTATCAAATTAGAACTACATTGTATATATAAAATTAATTTACCTGTATAAACTAAACTTAATCTTGCATATGCTTATGTATAGGTATCACTGCCGAATATTTCAACCGTCCCCAGATATCTAGTCTGCTTTTGTTTGCACTACATGTATATCAGCCCCCAGATAAATATATGCTTTTGCATAAATTGCAGTTTGGATAGTTTTATAGATGAGAGAGAGAGAGAGAGAGAGAGAGAGAGAGAGAGAGAGAGAGAGAGAGAGAGAGAGAGAGAGATCTTATACATGTATTTTGTCACGAGTTCTATTATGTAAACTTTGAGGTGTACACTGAAATGAAACATAATATCGCAGTTGCATGAGTCAGCCGAGGAAAGGAACCTATTGAAAATAAGACGAAATTTGGTATGTTGGTTCTGTGCAAATATGATTGAGACCTTAAGGCAGATTAAATAATAATGCATAGTGCATAATATAATAAATGAAAGAAATGTGCGAAAAAAAAAATTAAAAAACCAACAACACGAATTTCGATTTATGCATGCAAGCGTCTCGAATAATTTTACCTTTCCTTATTTGAAATAGCTCGATATTTGCAAATATATGTAAATTTTCCTATTTTCCACAAAAAAATCACCTCTGAATCGCTAAAGCACAAGTTATTCAAGAGATGAAACAAGTATTTAGTTGCAGTTGCAGAAATCGACCCGTAATTTTGCAATATTGTACATGTATAATGTGCTTTCCCCCGTCAGCGTCAGTGAGATTATATATCACTGCATTTGTATATTAACGCAATATAATACCTTTCACTGGTAAAGGTTTGATTAAAAAAGATCATTTTCACAAATCAATTCTTTAGGAGGAGGATGAACCGAGTTTAGAAAAGGTATGAGGAGAAATTAAATGGTTATGTGTTTGGTGTGTTTATACGTTCCTCACGGCCATGTCCCATACAAAAACTGATAAACCATCACAAGTTCCTTGACCCCCCCCCCCCTCTCTCTCTCCATCTAATGTACCCAAATGTGGTTTGATTAATGGAATGTGATGAATGTTTGAATGTTTGGGAAAAGATAACAAGTTGTGGAGTTGACATTGACTTTTGTTGTTGTGGTAAATGTGTTTTTTATGTTGTTAATTTTTAAAGTGGTTTTTTTTTTTGGAAAGGGGGGGGGGTTGTATTTTCGGCGGATGTACGATGTTGTAAACCAAAAGATAAAAGGACTTGGTTTTTACAGTCTAGAAGTCTTGTTTGAAATACCTGTAGTAAATCTTGAAGATTGAGATTAAAAGAGAAGGGTCACGTGAGGAAGGGTTTATGTCATCCTTCTCACGATTCGATGGTCTTTTAAGGCTAAAAAACCAACATCATTTTGCCGGATTTTCTTTTTTTGTATGTTCACATGATTGTATTATTTTGTCATTTAGCCTAAAAAGTCATCATCACTTTGACTGCGTTTTTTTATGTCCACATGGCATTAGTTTTGTCTCATCAATCCGTCCCATCATTAGAAAAAGAAGAAAGAAAATTTATTATAGGTCAGATGTGCTATTAGTATAATTAAAATGTTTTAAGGGGGTTGTGGTGTTAGCTATCCCGTTAAATTTAGCCCGCTGTTTTGCACGTTTTTACAACAAAGGTCAACTTTTAACGACCTTTACCGACATTGGTGTATCTCGATTTGAGTGAAATAACCCCGAAGGGACACAAAACAACACGCATAAAATCTGTTGACCATAGTGCGAAATTTTATAATGGCGTTAAAAGCCCTTAAATGTCTCTACAGGGGGCCACTCCAAAATAGACAATATATTGATGATGAACTGTCCTTGATCAAATATCCTCACAAAAATATTAAGAACAGTGTTTTGGTTTTTGTTAATAAACGTACAGCCTTTGTGATTAATGGTACCTTGGGAAAATTAACAATGTGTGTAATTCCTGCTTGTTTGTGTTGCAATTTTGTTTTTCTGTTCTATTTAATCTAAATGTTTGCGTATATATATGGATTTCATCCATCAACTGATTACAAATGAAGTCGCAGACGATCGTGTATCTTCCATATATGTATACATACACTGTTTTACACTTCAGAGCTTTACTGCGAAGCAATTTTCATTAATAATTGATCAGCCACGTCTCCTGGGCTGAATGCTTCCCTTGCTTTCAAAATCCTGACACAAATGAGAAAGGTTATACTGAATTATTCAAAGATGGAGACCATTTGTGATACATATACTGTATATGTCTTTTTTTCTATTCCCAATTTTGTTTACTTACATACTGATGATGTAAAAATTCTTTCATCCTTTTTTTATCATAAAATTTTTTTTAGTGCATTTTCATTGATGAAATCATGATTGACACGTATGAATTCTCTACAAAGCTTTTTGTATATAGTTACGCCTCAGTGAAATTTATTTACAGGAAAAACTGAAATGTTTCAGTTATAACATGTTTGATAGCATGGTTGTATATACTCCGAACGATCAATGCTCTGATATTGTTAACGGATTTGACAAAAATGATTTACGACACGCTAATTTTGTTAAGATAAATGAATTTATTGAATACAGTATACTGAGTATTCTCTGAAAAGGTTTTGTAACCTTCCCCAATCAATAAATGATCTAGATTTTATTATGCACGAATGATGAAGCTATTTGTACAGTTTGCTTTACGCATGCGTACATTGGATAACCCCCAAAAATGGTTAAGATTTTAACTCGTTAAAAGTTGTTGATCATTTGTAAAACAAAACTTTCAACTCCCTTAATACAAGTATACAGCAAACAGTTTCTCTAAAGCCATGACAGGTTGACGTATCGCCGAAGACCTAAGTCTGTTTGTTCGAGCCATTTACACCCAAATTGTCAACTTGGCTCTTATACCCTTGAAACTTTAAAAAGTGCAATTTGCCCTTCTTTGCTTTCTGTTATTTGCTGCTTTGCAAACGAAGTAAAACGTGTTTTATAGATACAATATCTTTTTAATAGGTTTGTATGCTGTTTGCAAATATCTTTTTTCGAACTTGTAAGGGCCCTGAACTAAGTACATATATTTTTTTACACCCCCCCCCCCCCCGCCTTTTTTACCTATACAATAATGTAATGCCTTGATATGAAATGTTTATATCTCGATTATATTGTAGCGAAATTACAAACACCTCGAGAAGGGCAAAATCATCATCTATACTACCAGTATGACTGTTGTAAGACCGACACACGCCCGATGCAAAAAACTGCAGAAGATGCTTCAAACTCACATGGTGCGATACGAAGAAAAAGATTTGTTCATGAGCAAGGAAAATCAAAAGGAGTTGATGGAGAGGTTAAATACGAACGAAATAGTTCTACCACAAGTCTTCGCTGATGGTGCCTCCTTGGGGGTAGGTCTCTCTCTCTCTCTCTCTCTCTCTCTCTCTCTCTCTCTCTCTCTCTCTCTCTCGTATTTTTTACAGGGTGACATTAAATCAATTTTGCAAACTCAGGTCCACTAATTTAACTCGTCAAGTTCAATGTAAATTTCACATCTCTGGTTGATTTCACAGTTTTTGTGTTGTAATTACATGTTTTCTTTCCGTTTCTAAGACTGGGCATTAATTTCATGGAGACGCTAGCTCCTTTCAGATGACAACTACTTCCTGTTGTTATGTTTCTTACTTTTTGTAAATTGCTATTGCTTCTTTTTGCAGACACTTGAAAACTTGGAAAGACTCAACGAATCTGGAGAGTTACGCCATATTCTTGCCAATTTTACTGTAAGTACCAAAGAAGGGAAAAAAATCGGACCCGTAGAACGGCGAGAGGGGGGATTACATAAAAAAGATTCCCGCTCTTTTTTTTTTGGATAATTTTGGTTTGATAAGAATTTTCTAAATTAAATTTTTATAGAGCAACCAGGAAAAATTTACATGGTGTTTTTCCCTGTATTCTTTAAGGTGTGTGTGTTTGAATTAAATAATTGTTATAAGATATTTTTAGAAATCACATTTCTTCCCCATGCTTTTCAGAATTGTCCTTCCGTTCTAAGAAAACAGTATATGATAATTAATTATAAACAGTAGTATCTAAATAACCCAATTACACCAGTCGAACTAAACTCATTCCCTCTCCTTAATTGGCGCTTATTTCATTTATTACACGCATTATCTTTTGGGATTTATGTTGGTCGTAATTTTTTTTGGTAATTTAAAAAAAAAAGGATTTATTTTTTTTTTTTCATTTTGTTAATGTTCATCATGGTTAGTCATAATAAATATGAATTATGATGAATGAATTTGTAAATCACGAAGTCTGTTTGATTTATTTTTCAGAAAATTGATGTGAAATCGTCATGTGAAAAATGTGGTGGCTATCGGTATATGCCCTGTAACTTTTGCCATGGAAGCAAAAAATCCCTCCGACGTAACAATTTCACGGATGAATTCTGTGCTCTTCGATGCATGCAGTGTGACGAAAATGGACTGCTACGATGCGACTTGTGTCTTGACCAACAGGAGTGACGTCACGAGTTTTTAAAATTCGTCCTTTTGGCGATATATATTATTAAATAGGACAGTAAGAAGTCCCATTATGCCAAAGATTTGTTATTTTGTGAAGGTTCATTTATTTTTATAATTCACAGTTGGAAATATTACTGTGAACAAATTAATATGATCATGAACGTGCTACAATTTTACGCATGTCTTTCTACACGTCATTATGAGAAAATGTGTTTATGTGTGACTTTAAAGAAACTTCATGTTAATGTTATAAAATCGTTGTCTATGTCAACCTGCCACATGGTTAGCATATATTCAATGTACTATTTGAAAATAATTGTAGAAATTATGAAGAAAATGGTTTACAAATATTGTTTGCTATATGTGCATTGCATAGACTGCTATATATCCAAAAGTGAATTGACTTGTTAAAAGATGTCGCAAATATCTGTACAAATAATATCTTGTTATACCTGTATTATTGCATTTTATTGTTCAAAATATTGAGAGGAATGACTGTATATATTTATTTAATGAATGAATGAAACGGTACACATTATTTCATGAACAGTCAACACTCCCACACAAAATACAAAAATGGGGTAACGAAATGTAAACTTAAGAAACGTTATAATTTTTGGTGGGAAAGAATTTTTGCGAATTGCGACCAAGTGGTCACGTTTGAATAAGTTTTGCAAATGTAAAGTAGTACCAACAGTATCAATTTTCTGGAACGTTGGCAAAGTCTTTTCCCTCCGAATAATTAATTTAAAAAAAATAGGTCTCCTGGATTCGCAAAAATTTCCACCCATCCAACATTTCCGCGTTTACATTGCTTCCCCATGTTTAATCATTCAAACTTCTTATAGAATTCTGAGTCAATGTTTGTTCGTCATGAACATATCTACAAAAATATATACGCATTTGTTTATTTCTTTTTTTAATTTCATTGTATGATTGTTTTAAATATTTATCTAGTCGCCAATGTGTGCAATGATTGATGTATTACGATGAAATAAATTGATACGTTCTTGTGATTTCAAAACATGTATATATGATGTCGTCTGCTTACGTTTTATTAATAGGTTTGACTAAAATCTTGTCATTCCTTTCCTGTTTCTACACAAAAACATTGCAAAATCAAATTAAACAGAAGTTCTGAATCGCTGCGTGAATTACGTAAAAATATGTTTGAATTCCTGTAATACTAAACCACCAGATACAAATCACATCAGACCATCTTTTTTATATTTAAATTTAGACTTCCTGATTCGTTCAAACCTGGCAATTTTTCAAAATGTTATTGTATCTGTTTAATTGGGGAAAAAATCTTCAGTTTTGTGAATTGATTTTATGAACAATGAGATATGATAAAGGAGCGAACTATTTCAATCACCACATACCAGCCAGATCTTGCTCACCTATAAATTCAACCAGCTCTCACCTATAAATTCAACCAGGAAGAATTATATAACATATTTTCAATTGTGTAGCATTACAACATTTTCTTTCATTTTCATTCTTCTACCTCTAAGAGAACTATACAGATCCTTGTAAACGGGATGATTTTTTAAAATAGAAAAATTTAAAAAAAAAAGTCAAATCCAAACCCCCACTGCGGCTATTCATAACAATTTATTCTCGAATATTGATTCATTCAAGTCCCTGAAAGAATAAAGGAGGTTACGTTTTCAGGGTAGAATCGTGTTACCCTGCAGTGCTATTGTCATTGTACACTCGATCATTCCGAAAATATTGGAATTCCCATTTTACATCACAAAGATTTCTATTTTCATAATCTATTTAAAGTTTTAAATAACGGACACGTAATAAGTCAACTACTACATGTATTTTACTTAAAGTAAGCTGCCTGAAAGTATCTACAGGCATTAATTTATTGTAAAAGACATGCAGGCATGCACGGAGCATTTTTGAAAGTACATGTATCACAACATAAAAAAAATATATAAATCTTTGTCAATCTTCAAAATCCTAATCCATTGGTTATTAGGGTGGGGGTCTCGAGTCTAATTTTTTTTATTTATTCCCTTAGCTTATTTTCCCTATAATTTTAACAGTCTCAAAAAGTTGGGGAGGGGGCGGTAGATCTTTCTACATTAATTTTTCTATATGTTAATTTAAGAAAGATGTTTGGAACCCCTTTTGCTGCGTTGCTAAAAATCAAATATTTGAAAAAAAAATGTGTACGTCAAATTGCAAACAAATACATAGAATACTTCATTTTGATTCGTACTCAATCAAATCGGCGGAGTACTTGAAGCACAAGCGAGTTGTCCCCCTTGACCTAGTGAATGTATAAAGGCGCCCGTTGTTTTTTTTTTATCAGTTTATCAGAGACATAAATAACATGTTATTTATGTCTCTGGTTACATTAATGATTAAGTTTGATTTCAAGTTGAATAACCTACAGAATAACACTCCTAGTCATAATGTAACACATACTAGATCTTGCTGGGTGCACTGTATATTAATTTTGACAACGTGTTATTGTAAAATCTCGATCATTAGGTGTGTAACAATTGGTAAGTTCTGCTTGCTGGCATAGTGCACTGAACAATAGGAGAGTCTGTCATCAACAGGTCATCTCTCCAATAAGTCTAAACTACACAGATTACTGCAACTTAAGAGATGAAAAATGATTCATCAGTAAGTTTGTTATGCGATTACAGTGCACATTATCTATAAAGCATTGAGCCATACCAAAAAGAAAATTGACTTTCTCTCTTACATCTATTTGATACTTCTATGCATGGATCATTAATTTTGCAGTCTGTATGGCGTCCACATCTTTGTGGGGAAAAAAAAAGAGAGAGACAGAAAAATACAAAAAGAAATTCTGTAAATGCATAATAGCTCTTTACTGGTTTAAACATTTGTATATATACACATGTTCACATACATAACATGATCATACTGTAGGCATACACATATCTTGTGTAGGTATAAACCATGCAATAAATGACTAATAATTTATCAGTTTGCTTATAATATGCTTCATATCAAAGGGTTGAGCCTCCCTCTTGTAACAAGTAACCAGGTCATATGAAAAGAATTAAAGTACTCTTTAAAAAACCCAAACGGAAATTGCGACATTTCTTTCCTATCCATTTATGAAAGATGACAAAAAGATGAATATTTAATGAGGCGCTAAAGCATCATATATGAGATCAAAGACTATTTAAAAATGTTTCGGTCCTCCACATCATATGAGAAAAGGTTCTCTCAAATCAGTGCAAATTGCATTTTTTTAAAGATGTTAATATTCTTGCAAGAGTACAATTTGAAGGAAAAAATTACCAATTCTGGGCTTATTAAAATTACAACTCCTGTAAACAAATGTCCCTATCTGCTGTTCAATTGTCAGATGCTTTAACTTATACAGAGCTAAAAAGAAAGTTGAAGAAAGTCATTTGAATAAAAATGGATAATTTCACTAAACTTTTTTGTTGTGCACACCTTGTGTAAAAGTCAAATGTAAAAGTCATGGGCGTGGAGAACCCCTAATTTGGCAATGATGCAAAATGATAAAGCACATTTCATTCTTTGACCCAAGAGAGATAACCCTTTCTCTCTTATGAAGGAAAAAAACAAATGTATGCATCATGGATGGTGGCCTGTATATTTTTTTTCCCAATGTCGTAGGAAAAAAACATTAACATTAACAACCACTTATACAATTACATAGCTAGCATTTGATTTTCAATAAAAGCACCTTTTTTCAATTTTTCCCTTTAAAATCAAGATCGACACATAAAGCTGAGTTAGATGACAAAAGGTACACGAACAAATCATAAAAATCATCATTCACTGCATGTAATAATGGTACATGTATATGCCTTCACAATTTCACAATTATTGCACAAATGTTGAATTCATAATACATGCTAGGATATGCTTCCTACTATATTATTTGTAATTTACATATATACATTATGACTCTTTCTCATGGCTAAATATTTAACACATTCCAGTATATAATTTAAAGTCTTACAAACAATTGTAGATGATATACTTTATCACAACATAATCCACATCACAACATTGCACGTTGTATATTTAACATACTAGTACATGTATGAAAAAAAAAAACCAACCAGTACATACATCAACATATAAAATAGAGTTCTGTTCATCTGTTCACAACCTAATCATCACATTTCGCAGATATACAAACAAATTGGTCAATAAATACTCTCAGTGTTTGTATGCAAATAAACTTTCAAGTTTCAAGACTGGCAATTCAATAATGCTCTACATTTATGTTTGGATGAAAAAAAAAAACAAAATGGGATGGTCCTGAGTGAATAATGTACATTTCTAAAAATCATCTGATGCGATATGTTACAATATCTATGCTTGAAGTGTTAAACAATGTGACAAAATATCTATGCTTGAAATGTTTTAAAACAATATAACAAAATGACAGGAGAAACAATATCACAGAAAATTGAAGCAAACATTTTATCCATTGTAATATGGGAATGCCATAAAGTGAGCTTTACCTAGCTGAATTATCAAATGAAATTGAAACGAAGTTTTAAACTCCTTTAAATCTGAGCATTTTTCCTAAACACAAACCAATGAAATTGTTAAAATTAATCAACGAACTCGCAGCATCTAGAATAAGTCTGGTGCAACCTTGTTACAGTCAGCCATAAATAGAAAACACAATCAAACTAACTCTGAAATCTATCACTGTTCACTAAAAAATATACAATAAATCACGAAGGATAACACTGAAGAAATCAGGTAGCACTAAAGAATAAGTTTGTGTGTCTGCAAATGGGGGGGGGGGGGAATTGCCCTAGCTGTTGTTAAATACCTTCCAGCAAGCAACTCTTTTGATTAGCTTTTTGCATTCTCACCCTCTTTCTCTTGCTCTAAAAAAAATAGCTAACCCTTAGCTAATAAACATATTTTTTCAGTACAAAGCAAATGTAAAACTTTTTTGAGTCGATTCACAATTTAGCTTGTTGTGTCATTGCAATCTGTCTACACAAGGCACATATTAACCCACTAAATGCTTGGTCTCTTGCTGTAGAGTTGGCACTGAAGTGAACAGGATGCAGATTTCTAACTGTTCTGCTTTTCTACGTGGCCTGCATGCTCTGAAAGTTCTTCACCATATCCAAGACATTGCCAGACTTTCGGCCCGCTTTTGACTCCTCTGCACAAGGAGGTTTTCCTCTCAACTGCACGGATGGAGTCTTCTTCTGAAATTACAGTTTAAGGATTTAGCATGGAACATTTCACATATCACTTCTCAGCACTGTTAACCAACTCTTAAATGTGGTGACTTTATTTTGTGATCTAAAATGATAAATTTGGTTCATGAAAACTAATTTTCATAAAAGAACTACAGGTATACATCCACTTTAAATATACATGTAACTACAAGAGACATTGAAGTACTCGTTAGTGGAAAAACACACTCTAAACTAGCTTATTTGCATGCGAGAAATTTTCGCGAGGTTCACAAGAATACAGAAAGAGAGCCTCTTTGTTGCGAAGTTTTCTCGCTGCAAACCATTCCTTGCCCTATGGGTGTTATAACAACATGGTTGTAAATAAGGTACGATCTTAAAAATGAGTCGCCGGGACCAAGTTTATCTCAGGTTCTTCGCAAAATAAAAATGTCGCGAATAAAGTTGGTTTACAGTATTTGCGACAACAAAAATTTAATTGTCTTTCTAGCGAGGACTATTTATACTCAAATAAAAGTTTACAGTACCATAAGAAAAACAGATTTTTTTAGGTATTTAGCTTTAATATGCAAAATGGAATCATTTTGGTTTTTTTTGGTGCAAAATGTGAAAACAAAATACATGTATATCTAATGATTTGATCTTCACCTACAATACTAGTATATATATGGCATTTTAATAACATGTCAATAAATTACACCATCCCAAATTCTTACCTGCTCCTCTACTTTTGCAGGTACCTTGTCTTTCTCAATAATCTCTATCTTGACTTCTTTGTCCTTAATAACGGACCCTCGCTTTGGTGGCAAGTTTGCTTTCCATGCGGGGACAGTGGGAGATGGCGTGGATGAGGAAGAATTCTCAAACACAGCCTTCCTGTCCAGAGTGGAAGATCTTAATTCTGCAGGTTTGGTCGCCAGTGGAGGTTTCTGTGCAAGATCCGGCTCTTTCTTCATCTCTTGAGTAGTTTTTTTCGTGCTTGGTTCTGGTGTTTCTTTTTCTTTCGGCTTGTTGGTACTCACAGGTCTCAGCTGTC
The DNA here is from genome assembly GCF_963853765.1 of Magallana gigas. Taxonomy (NCBI): domain Eukaryota; kingdom Metazoa; phylum Mollusca; class Bivalvia; order Ostreida; family Ostreidae; genus Magallana; species Magallana gigas. The sequence goes on from NC_088854.1 coordinate 30,349,850, forward strand.
CAAACTTCGGCTTGTCTTGGGAATCGGACTTAACCACACTAGGTGTTGTTGGTTCACTACCAGTGCGTTTATTTACCTCCTCGCTCGGTTGTGATTTCATCCAGCTAGGAGTAGTAGACACACCAGATCCAGCTTTTAAAGACGTGCGTTGTGGTTCTACTTTTTTGGCAGTGGATTCAATATCAATCTTGTTTTCAGCAGTTTTTTCAGAGAGTGAAGAATTTAAGCTTCCAGAGAATCTATTTAGTACACTGTTATTGTTCTCTTTGAAAGAGTTTGTTTTACTAGGAGTTCTCTTACTAGGAGTAACTGAAGTATCACCGACATTAAAAGCCTTAGAATCCATAATTTCCTTTGGAGCTCCCGTTGATTTAGAATCTAAAATCTCTCTAGAAACTGGCTGTTCTGGCAATGTTCTACTTCTTGGCTGTCTCTTCAATTTGTATTCCTCCCGAGGAGAAGACAGCTTTTGAGGCATGCTGGAGGTTTTCGGTTTGGAAGCTCTGTCGACTTCCTTTGGCAAGATTTTCTCTGCAGTTGGCGAAACAAGGTAGGCTGAAGGAGGTAAATTGTCATAGTCGGGCTCAGGAGAAGACAACTCAGACTTATCAGATTTCAGTCCCCCTAGCGGGAAGTTCTCATAATCTGAGGATGGAGATGTTTCATTTTTATTAAATTTCACATTCTGTAAATTTTCATAGTCAGATGTTCTTGATGTAGATGAAGAGGCTCTCAAGGGTTCTTTCTTCAGGACATAAGTTGTCTTTCCTGTTGTAGGCACATTCTTTGATGTTGGTGATGTCGGAGATTTTGTCTCTGCTGCTTTTGTTGTCTGCTGTTCTGTTTTAACTGGCACCTTGGCTGTTTTTGGCTCAGAAGTTGCAGCACCACTAACATTGATCTCTTTCACCTCTTTTACTGGCTCCACTGCTGTCTTACCAAAGGTCTCCACAGGGGAAACAACCTCCCTCCTAAGGGACATTCTCTTGAATGCCTTGGACAACTCATTAGCCTCTCCCCTACTCTCGACCGGCTCTACATCCACGAGACTCTTCGGTCTCGGTTTCACAGTTTTGACTTCTTCCACATTTAACACAGGGTCACTCTTTCTCTCTGCTATTTTTTCAGAGTCTTTATCCTTCACAGAAATGTTTCTAGTGAACAACTGGGATTTCTCCTTGTTACCGATATCTTTATCCACAGACTTTTGGGGCTCACTCTTTCCCACAGAGGACTTCCTCTCTCTCCCTGTTGCTGTAGTGGACTCAACTTTACTGTCTTTAGGCAATTCATCTACTATTGGTTGAGCTGTTAAAATAGGAATATAGACAGAGTTATCTTTCTTGTTCTAAAACTAAATTTGAAAAAAGAAAATCTAATTTCAGAAAAATACTCTTAAAGTTGTGGGGAAACAAACAAAAGAAAAAGTAATAGATACTATCTGCATGACTCTTTAATTGAGGTATGAAAACAGAGTACATATAGAGATAACAAGCAGTCCCAATATTTTATCAAACAACATTCTGAGTCAAGTGCATTGCATATGCACTCAAATGATAACAGACAGCTGTTGCTTTACACTTTATCACTGAATGACTGATGTACTACTGTAATTACCAGTGACTTTTATACTGGTCCTGTGGTCCTGAGGGGGGATAGATTCCTCGGTTTGTTTTGTAGGCTCCTCCGTAACTCTGGGGAGGTGAGGTACTGTAGCTCTCTGTGAAATTAAGTAAGAAAAATGATCAAAGATTTCTCTCAGCCCAAATCATCCAAAACTTCTGCATAAATCATCTTTTTGGTTTTTATCTATGTGCCGCAACACTGAATTCATATGAACGATTCAAGCAATCTTATACTTTAATAAATTAATACATGTGTGCATTGGTCAATATTACACATCTTTTTATTACTCTTATCCAATAAAAAGATACACCTTTTACAAGACAAACATTACAGTACCCTCTGTACCTATCACTTTACAGTTCAAATATTGACTTCAATGTACTTAATACATGTACAATTATTTGTCTATGATAAGTTGACAATTATTCGCTGTTACCAGGTACATTATATTTACATATCTGCACAAAATGTTTCCTGTTACCTAGTTTAACTACTGCTGTACTTAAAAGTGTGTTTTAATCTATCTTGCATGATTACAACATAGATTTTGCTTAGAAAAATAAAAAAAAAATATCTTGAATGATTACAATATACCCGGTAGATTATGCTTAGAAAAATACAGAATACATAATGCAATATTATCTTACATCTGCCACCCTCCGAGACTGTACCATTGAACTCTTCCGAGACTTGGGTTTCACAGAAATCCTGTGTTTAGCTGCGTCACTTGTTAAAGTTTGCGTATCTCTTTTGACAGCGGCAAAATCAAAATCCATACTGCTGGGTTCTACAAATTACAAAAACAATTTCTCAACAACAGATTTCAGATATACTGCTCAACATTCGGAGGAAAATAAGTGTATTATCATTTAAAATGAATTGACTCTGATAAAATAATTTCCAAAAACTTATTTGTATCTATACCCACAATTAATCTTAACACTATTATATGTTTCAAGGAGTAAGCTTTGATAAATCAATTTATTTCATCACAACTATGGTCTTTACCTTCCTCTGAACAAATCAAACCATAGTTTAGTAAGATGCAATGTTCTGGCATTACAGCCAATATGCTCTTATATGTTGTCACAGTGTGGGTTTTTTTTCACACCAAGAAATTTGTGGTTAAGATCAGTGACTCTGTTTTTGTTGTATGACTTCTGTTAATACTGTTTTATCTATACACATATACACTGTATACTGTACATAGGACATAGAATCAATTTGTGTTTGTCTGTGAATAACTCATCTAAGACAGCAATAATACGGAGGTCAATATATAGCGTCCTTAATAAGATATTTATTATATCTGGGTCAAAACTGTTCTTCCATAGGTCAAGGTTATGGTAACCAATACAAACTTCTCATGTTAAACGGAAATTTAAAGCAAAAAAATAAATCCATACTGATAGATGTGGATTTATTCCATACCTTTTGAAGTGGAATTGTCGTCAGGACTTTTCACTGATGCTACAGAAGATTTCCAGTCTGATGCAAACAAATCCTCCTATAAAAATAGGATGTGATCTTCATATTCTATTTCCAATTGTAAAAAATAAGTATCTACTGTGGTTTCATTAATATTAAAGGGTATCAATTTTCGTGGATAAAGTGAAAATCACAGTTTCAAGGATATGTAAATTCGTGGCCAATGTCCCCATCAATACAAAATGTTACTGGTAATAGAAATTGCATTTCAATGAACATTTAATTTCATGGATCAACTTAAAAACAAAATCCATGAAAATTGGTATTCAACGAAAATTGGTGAAACCACAGTATGCAGTCCTCACCTCTCCTCATAAACAACAAAATCTGACACACACACACACAAAACAAACAAGATATACAAAATGATTTTGCAAAATTCTTATATAAATGCAACACGTCACGTCACCCAAATCCATCAAAATATAAATCTGTACCAGTACATAGATATGATAAATTTGGCTGATGTATTTACTGTCTTGAGAAACATCAGTTTTATATGACATATCTGTCTTTACATTCATGTTACTGCATTAAGTGGTACCAGCTCACTAGATGGTGCGATACCACTTGCTTCCCGCGATAACTCACCTCTTCATTTTCGGACCCGTCCACGCTGAGTAGACTCTTGTCACTTTCACGACTTGTTGATTTCCCCGTGGAGGTGGACTGAAATTAATAACAAACGCAATCACTTTCTCTAATCGTAAAAGCATCACAACATTACTCGTAAGTCTCTCTCTTCTGGACTGATTTTACCAACATGAATGACACTTTTTCCCCCTAAATAGCCACATCTCTAAAGCAATAGTCTCGAAACGTAGAGCCAACACATTGAATCAACATAAAACAATCACTTTGGGTATTAATAGAACCCCTGATCTATTTGACAAGTTTACATGCAATACATACATGCAGACTTTGTAGTTTGTTTTTAATATGATGAAAATTCTAGGAATTTAGCAAAATTGCCATTATTATCATAAAGATAGCATGGGAACAGACAATTGAACAATGACTGACTGCACCAGTATTGATTTTTTTCCTCCCTTCAGAGACTGGAAATGGATACAAAAGTAAGCCACTATGATACACAGATAAGTTGATAATGAACAATTATTGTCCCCTGAGAAATCTGTCAATGAATGCCATAACCGCATTACATTTTGTCATTTATTCCCTCACAGTGGAGACTCAATATCCATTCTCAGGCATTGTTTCTCTCTGTGACAGCTAGCAAATCATGAATAAACATGGGAAATAAAAAGGAGATATACTTGTATTTAATCTACATGTACATGTATATTACGCAGTCACTGCATGACAGTTCAGTGATAACTAATCGTGTACATTTATACATATTACTTTTATTACAAGAATGAATGACATATATTGCAGACTCTCCCATCATTTCCATCATACAAGCACTACTGTAACAATAAAATTATAATTATCACATCCTTAAACTAGCTGCTTCTACCTGAGTATTAAGCAAATTTAAACTAAATAATCAGGTAGACATGATGATATGGAAAACATGAATCATTGAATCTGCGGATGGTTCTGAAGATGTTCATCTATAAATAGGTCATGAACACTTGATTTTCATTTGCAAATCATTGCAATCTCATGACAACATTTCATTTTACTTTTTGTGCATGGCAAAAACCCCATCATGAAAAATTTTTTTTTTTTACCTTTAGTTTAAAAGTAAAATGAGACCGTCAAATGCTACAAACTTTTACTTGCTCTTGTTGTTAAAATAGTGTTTTACCTTAAACCAATATTTGAACACTTGAAATAATCCTGAAATTGAATGATATAATAACCCCTGTGTCTGAATGGCTCAAAGTAAGTCTATTTGTTTAATGTTTTGACAGAAACCCTCCAACATGAATTTGTATTAAAAATTTTGTTTCCACCTTATGATACAGACAATATTGAGACTCTAATATGCTCATATTATAGTAATAAATCATACACCCCTCCCTTCATTCTAAACTACGTCGCATCTCGTTAAATATTCAACTACCTTCAGAGTAAAATTTTTAAAATTCCACACACATTCACAAAGATGAGCAAGTCTACAGCAGCTAGCTATCAACAGAATACGGGTGACCTCAATGTCAACTGAACCTCAAATATATATTACTATTTTGTTGATCTGCCAAAAGTGTGTAACAATAGATTAAAGGCGATTAATATCACTTGAGCCAGGTAGTCACCTGATGGTTCAATCAGGCTGACCTTATTTACTCTCCTAATCCAATACCTTAAACAAATAACTGCAATCCAATCTAATCTTCTGAAGACTGAAACATATACACATATATATATTTATGGCTGTAAGGGGTTTTTGGTCCCACACGTCGGTACTCGTATGTACATCTGTGTGTAGAATGTAGATGTTTACACTATTTCACACTATATACATACACAAACAACACATACATCAAATGTACATTGATAAGTCATTGATAAGTTTCCAAAAATAATTGCAGTTTAAGGTTCAAATTTTACTTATAGTATAAATTTAAACCCATTTTCATCACAATGTCATTATTCTATAGATAACTAAGAGTTTGTGTTGTTGTGACCAAATACTGATGAACAACAGTGTTTTTTACTGAAATTTGACTTTGGCGGCCTACTTTTTATCAAGCCATTAATTTGATTTTCATAGAAATGCAAATTGATTACATTGTATTATTGAGAAAAAAACATATATATATAAATGTATATCACAGAAAAGCATATGAACCACACATTTCATGCTTGGTCAATAAATACTTTCTGCAAAGTCAACAATTATGTGTGGATCATACTTATATACAAAAAGACTATATTTCCCAAATATTAAAATAAATCAAATAAAGGCTTCCCTGCTCATGTGATGAGAAAATGCAAACCATTAAAAATAAGGGGGGGGGGGGGGGTTGACTGAATCAAAATTCCACCTACAGTGATATACATGTAACTCCTTCTTGCTTTCATTAAAGCTCTAACATTACCCCTGTACACAGATCTGGTAGGTGTAATTAGCTATTTCTTAAGCATACACTGAGTAATTAGTCGGAGACTTCCCTGTAAGGAGAGAATTCAATGTTGCCAAGGTTTCTAGGAATGATCTTCCTCACCATTCACCGCGGTGTTTACATGATGTAACGACACTTTGTCAAATGCCGATAGCTTGGTTTCACTTCCAACATGTTCTTTGGATGATTATCTTGTCCCCTTTCAACCACAAAGCCTTGTTGTAATTTCCTTTAGGGGAAAGAAGCCCGCTGAACCAAACATTATTCACTAGATTGTTGTATTCATATGCTTGACTTACACAGAAGAGCAAAATTACACTTGTCAGCAAGCGAAATCTCCCTACTTTGTTATCATTTAGCTCAAATACCATAAAATTCTTGTAAGATTGAAAAGCTTTCAAGCTTTAATTTTTGTTAGTTTCTCTGAACCTGGCATTATGTGAAAATATAAACAAAAAGCTAATTTTGTTATGATCAACATGGCATCCTACTCGTAGTTTATATTAAACAATTTTCCTACATTTTTAACCATTACCTAGATTTCATAGTGGCTTGAGAAAATCTATAAAGCTTGAAAATGCCTTTATAATAATTAACAATCTTACCTGCAAAAGCATTTTAATGTGTTTCATATCAACATGTAAATTTTGCCTCTTCAGTATCGGTAAAAAGTATCTACATAAATGCTAGCACAAAGGACTTCTTTTCCATATATATCACAAAAATTATATGACATCACAAAGGAATTTGTTCCCTGGATACACAGTTTATTGTATCTTTATATCTTTCTAGGCCACAATTTTTCACAAGAATTACAAATATTGATCAATTTCCTTTGTGCAATATGAGACTTTCCTATAACAAGTTCATGACGAGATTTATAAAATAAGAGCGAAATGAAGAACAAAGAAGTGTATAAAGCTGAAGCTATAAAATTATAATCGTATTCTCTGACCTATCAAAAGATGCGACTTACCCTGCAGTAATTCACTGGTTTGATGACGACACAAAAATACATCTAATTTCAAAAGATGTGTACAATTTCAAAAATCTTTTGAAACAACTAGTTCTGGTGTAGGACTATTATTTACCAATCAAATCTTATACCTCCTTAGGATAAACTGCCAAAAAACCCTTCTTTTTTTTAAACAACAATGCAAAAACTCCTCAAAGGGGCCAAATCATAATTCCAAAACTGTTTTTCAAAGAATATTGTCTTTCAAAAGAATAAAAAAAAACTTACAATGAATGTCTTTTCCACTGCTATTCACAATGTGCTATCTATAAACAATGTAGCTCTTAAATGTAGAAGCTTTAACCCCTTCTAAACTACATTTTCAGAAAATAGTCATCAGTTGATCCAAGTACTAACCAAGTAGATATCACTCGATCATGAGAGCTATGTTGACTGTGTACATGTACTAATGGTACCTGTGTGTTACTTACCTTACCTGAGACTGGCCCTCAGGTGTGTTCTCTAGATCTATACAGGTCACCAACATTAACACTGATTTGTGGACAGATTAAACTTAAATCTCATTGTTTTGAATCCTGCGGAATCCGTAATAATGTGGATGACTTCAAAATATTTTGAATATCAAACTGTGACATTTTCGATGCCTGCTAGATTTACCTCCTGAGGAAATGAAATGTTCGCAAACAACAATCTAACATCTGAAACTGTGGGAGGTTTGATATATTCAAGACCTTATAAAACTCCCAAAATCATGTGGGTCAGAATTGATCAGAAAATTAAAGTGCCTAAATGTTCCCAATATTTAAATTTGATGTGCACAAGCACACGCAAGTTACATCAGTTGTACCATTATTCCATGTTAATCAGTGGAACAAAGGCATGTACCTCTGCCTGTACATAAATACTGCAGAGATCAAAAATATAACACAGCAGAAAAATTAAGATATTTACCGGTATGCAGAACCCCATTTCATTCTAGTTGAATTATCTGCATGACCTAAGATGCCATTCAAATTTTCAATTGTTTCTCCATTTGTTGAATGTAACATTTTATCATTGCAAAGATTATATCAAGCTGACATATTTCTGAAATTTGTCATGTTACATAATTAGACTTTCAAAAGACCAAATTTACATGGACCTTCAATTAAGTTATAGTTATCTTGACTTAGTAGGAATCATTATTATTCATATGACTCAACAGAAAGTGATTCAAAAACTACATGTACCAAAATGTTTATACAGGTTAAACTAATTTTACTGCATGTATGATAACCTAGAAAGATCGGTTCAAATTAAATTATAATGAATATAAAAATGGAAATTATTATTTTGTTAAACAAATTTAGAACTACCCATGATTTGTGATTACCAGTAGATATTCAACTTTATAACTGTTTACATCATCTCTTGCAAAAACCCTATTGGTATAATATAACATCATATCAACTATTAATTTGATACATTTGCATATAATGATATGGTGCACACTTGCTTTTTCATAATCAATGTGGTGGTTGGGGGGGGGGGGGGGGGGGGATTATAGGTCAACTAATTTGAGATGAAACAGTACCTCGGCACACTGACATGGAATAGCTTTTTGTAGTTTAATGGACTTTCACTATAATTATAGAGATAGCAATGCATACCACAATTACTGGTAAACAGAGTAGTATATCAGTATGCAATTATCAATACACAGTCTACTACGTATAACTTGAAGGCCAGGCCTGCTATCCAGTCCATTCCGTTGCCTAACAACAACCTTTTCCTGTAACTTACAACTCAGAGACAAGCTCAGATGTACTGGGCAAACAAATCTGTTCTACAAGTAATTAATTGTTCAGAGCTCAGTTCTATCAAGGAAAATCTTGTCACCTTTTCTTAAAACAATCTCTCAACCTTTTCACCAAATGAAGAAAAGAAATCAAATCAGAGACCTTTGAAATTAAATTAAATATAAAAAAGTTTTAAAAAAAATGATTTTTGAAGTAGATGCCCTAAAAAAAAATTAAACAAATACACCAGTGTTGTACATAAATTGATGCTGCATAATTTTCACTTACCATTGAAATGCAAAATAATGCACAAAATTAAAAAGTTTCTTATTTCACAGTCATTTAAAAATCCTCTCTATTGCCAAATTTTAAAACAGCCAAATGTCCAAAGCAGTGGAGAAAAACTTGCACCAGATATCAACAGGTAAAATCACTGACCACCAAAACGTTGTTTGATGACCCTACAAGATGGACATTACTTGGTATCATTATCATAATGCAAAAAGCCAACCCCAAGACATTGTGGTGAGTCCCCAGAGATAGCGGGAGATCGTCTCCGATACCTAACATGGATCAATAAAACCTGACAACACACCAACCTGTTGCCATGACAATATGTATCTCTCACTTTTTTCATGTGTATAAAATATACTTGTAATATCTATTAAGATGAAATCTGATCCAACCTTTTGTTTTTTTAATGTTTCTCATTTTCAATTATTTTTTTTCTCCATTTTTTGCCCCTCTTAATCCAAAATGGTAGAATCCAATATCATATTTAAAATATCCCAATGAATCATGCAATGACTAATTAAATTCAAAAGAAAAACTGTTATATACATGTAATATAACATCTTTTAAATTCATAAAACAAGAATAACAAATGCATAAATTTTACCTTCATTACTAAACTGTTATCATTGAGAATGTCTGATTCATTAAAAACTGATTAAAAACAAGATGGACTATAAAAAAAACCCAAAACCCCATAGAAATTTCCTTCCTAGGAAGTAAAGAAGCAAGGATGTTCAGTGATGACTGGATAGAATTAATCCCTCCGCTTATCTCTGACATTTCATGTTTTTTGACGGTTCCCTAATCACAACTAAATTCTCAGACCCCAAAAAACATGTATCGGTTGGAATGCAGGGTTGTTATTAATTACTGGTAAATAAAGAATTCCATTTCCCAGGGAATGGACTGGTCTTACACTGACTTGCTGGCTTAAGTCAATATGTACAATCATATATCTGTCAATCTGATAAATCCATGGGCAGGTGTAATTAAATGTACTAGGACTTTACATGCTAATTAATTGACATTTACATCAGTGCAGACATTCAATTTTTTATATCTATGTAACCACAAAGATATCATCCTTGTTGATTTGTTCTGGAATTAGTCATAACCGAATTACACACTATATCGGTACATGCAAATGCAAGGTGTTTGGATACATGTGATAATATATATATGCATGCTGCATGTGCAACTTGATAAATAGTACAGTATAAATAAACCATGATAGGGACTTATCCTTTTCAAATTACGTTATATACATCACTTTTCCAGCAACATTCTCCGCAATTCTATTTTTTGAACAAAAATGATTACTAGTCTCCCTGTATTATTAAAAACCGTTCAGAATATCACTGGTAATGAAAATTTATTAACTGATCCAAAGGCAAAAACTCCATTTGCCTAAATGCATTTCATCTTATTAATGAAACCAATGGCAGGGCGCAGGTGTACGGTAATTGCTCACTTTTAATCAATACTTAGTCTCTTCTCCATAAAAAGTAATCAGAATTCACAATATTACTTTTTGATATAGAATTTAGATACAGTAGAAGCTTAATACTGTACTGATAAGTTTTCATACACCAACAAGTAGATTTTCTGAATGTGAAAACCTCAGAGTTACAGTGTATATACATTTAAACAATAAAATGCTTTCTTTGGTGATTCATGCCGGATATGAAGGTGGCGTTTGCGGGTTATGTAAAATTTTTTTGCAATGATCGCTACCTTCATAACCTGCATGATTCATCAAAGAAAGCACTTTATTGTTTATATATTCACATCTTTCTTTTAACAAATTAATGAATTGATTGTAAGTTAAAGCAACTAAATTACTGTTAATGTACTGGTACATCAGTAAGTTAGATATAAAAACAAAAGGCCAAATCGTCTTCTATGGGAATTTGAGTCTTACATCATCATGATTATTTTGTGCAATATGCGCAGTCTGTGATTTTTCTTAGGTCGATCACTGTAGATTTTGACCAATCGATAAACAGGACGTGTGAATTTCAGTCCTGTCAATCTAATTTCAGTTTCAGTCACTGTAGGTTTTGACGAATAATTAATTGGTAAGTTTCAATATCAGTCCTGTTAGTTTCTATAGAGATATGAATTAGCTAAAGGTTCTGTAAGAAATAAAGGGAATCATACTCAGTAGATGTAAATATGATGATATATTAGCTTAATATTCCCTTCAATTATTTATAAAATGTATTTTGCAGGAAAAGGAATATCTAATCTCTTGGAATATTTGGTCAATATTACAAGTTCATACATATTTTTATCATACCTTATTGTCTAAGGCAAAAAGGATAATATTTTTTAATCAATTGTTAATTCTTTAGACTCAATAAGGTTATGAAGCACACCATTCTGACATTAGCACTACCTTGAGACCACCACCCAGAATAAGGTCAGCTGTGGTGACATGTGGCGCTGGACTCTGTGGAAGGCCGTCATCCTCGTCTGAGTGACTCAGGGTTCTCCGCTTAAGCTTACTGAACAACTCGCTCTGTAAACAACAGGGTTAGTTTTATACGTGCTGTGAGACATAGAAAGCTAGCTAAGCTACAGATAACATGCATAAACTGAGGATATATTCATGTTGTAAAAAGAATATTTTAATACCTATAATGTTATTAATCACAGTAGACTTTAACTATGGTATTTCTTATGATAGAATTTCTATATTAAGTATGATAAGCTGTAATGCAGTAATCAGGAAAAACCACATTAAATCTATGGTAGTCCCATTAGTATTGATTCAAAGAAAAACTGCAAGTACATGTAAATAGTGAATTATATAAAGGCCTCTGTAATGGTTTTTCTGGTCATTAGCTATCTAATAGTCTTAGATGAATAATTCTTTATTGTTTTAAATTTTAGCTAGGAAACAAACTGAATATACTGCATAAATATTTTACAAAATCTAATGTTAGGATCTTGTACAAAGCATTGCAATTAAGTGTCAGAGAAAGCCAATAAATATGTGTTTACACCTGTGCAATAATAATCAAATATTTTACATAAAATAATACATATCAAAGTCATTTGCATCATGCTAAGCCAGTATAATTTTTTTCATCATACAATACATTTTACATGTCTTCAGGCGTCAATAACATGCAACATCATGCTATCAATAGCAGGAGTGTACATTTCTCCAGTTGTACATTGCAAGCAGATGACAAGTCACTTGTTGTTTACAGATAAAATTTGTCAACCCATCTGAACTTCCTCCTAAATTTCAACATTTGTATTCAGCAGATCAGTTTTTATCTTTACACAACTGGTCAACAACGAACCCAAGTCATAAACGCTTTCATATCCTGAATACCTATGTACCTTCCAATATTATGACCATACCCCAAAAGTGATCTATGATCTTACCAGCGATCAATATGGGTACTTAACCGAACAAATAAAAGCAAGACAGGAAAGGCTGTTTACTTTTAAAAGAGCCCCCCCCCCTCCCAGGGCTAAATCTATCTGTCCGAACCAAGACACGAAAAAGTACTTTGTATTAATCAAACTACCGGTATGTAGAAAGTGAGATACACAATTTGATTAAAATCTCATTTAAAAACAATCCCTTCCTAGGCTACATGACATTTAAAAACAAAAATGGGATAACATCTTGCAACCTAAACTGAGCTAAATCATTCTCGAAATACAGGTGTTTCAAATCAAGCTATCCTTAGTATTATACAAGCTTTTTAAAGCCTAGTTAAAAATATGCATGTTATATGAGATTTGAATTGCAAGGAATTTGAATAACTAGCATTAAAAATTGTCATTGCATGTTGTTTTTTTTTCAGACAAAGTTTAATACATGTACCATAACAGTTAACTGACCAGTGTGCAATTGTATTGAAAAAAGGAAGTAAATAAAAAAGGTTTATTGAGTCTGCTTATCTATTTCAACAAGAAGACAAATATCTAAAGGTTGATTGAAGTGTCCTTAAAATGTATTTAGCGATTCATTCAATGTCAGAAATATACTGTAATAAAATTGACAGAACCCATTTGCAAAATCACCTTAAGAAAGCCCTACCAGAAAATACCATTTTATAATTATAATCATGATACAGAACTTAATTTTGTAAAAGTACATTAAAAGTTTTCTTTCTTTGAAATATCTATTTAAAATAATGAAAACCATTTTTTTTTTTAAACTGTTTCTCTAAACTCACTTTACGTAGTTACCAGATTTGAAGGTGTGAACAAACTTTTTTATGTTTTGAGATGAATAAGAGCTTTTTTAAGTACAGTAACCATTTTAAAAATAAAAAAGAATATGATACATGTCTGTTCCATATATCGGGTGTTATTAAGAGCCTTTCAAAATGGAATATTCACAATTTTCATGTCTCGTATCGGGTACTAACCCCTTCAATAGAAGAAGTATGTGTATCCTTTTAAATGCTGGCTGGGATGCTAGTGTGAACGTGTATTCAGATGACTGGTAGGTGAGAAATTAAAGAATAATATGAACCTGCTAATTGATTCACGCTACGGTAGACTGCGAAAGGGATTTCTAAATTCTTACTCTTACCATCCTGAACAGAATACATGTATATGTTGACTGGTGTTCATCAAACAACCGAAGGCTGTCAATCAATGCAGTAACCGTACTGATACGTAATCTATTTCAGTCCAGACACATTAATTCTGCTCAAGATTCAACCAAGACTTTTTTACAACCTCAAAGCTTTAACCACACAGGTAAAATACCCATCTTAAATGACAAGATATCCCAAATATCACATATAATCTTGAGCAAAAAGTTTCTGTGAAACAATAAGCCATGAACTTGCAGGACTCTCTACATGGAGAACAACCTTTCAGATATAGCTGATCTGTAAACCCTGCTTTGTCTGATTATATCAGCATTTCATTCCTTTTATGGTCTAGCATGAACACATTCTCAATCTTGTTACTATGAGAAGGTATGACTGGGGTGTGGTGTAAAAGTTGGACAGAATAAAAAACCCAACACACACGTTTGTGATTTCAACAACCTACCGGTATATTAAAGGAGTAAACCCCTGAAAATTATCCTCTTTTTTTTTAACCCTATCGATATCTTTTGTTCCATTATATATACCGGTACAAAATCTATCCATACACACTCCCTAGTCCCTCCCCTTACCTTGAACTGTTGATTGACTTGCTCCATGGATATTGCCGTTTGTCTCAAGGGATCCAGGCCCCCTTCCTTTTGCTCAGGTTTGAAGACACTGTCCTCTGAAATACTGCGAGTTCCTCCCATTGGTAGCCGAGCAAACCTGGAACCACACAGATTTTGAATTAAAGGGTAACCAAAAATGTTATTCCATGCTTAATAGAAAAATACATCATCATTTTCAAGGATAAAATTAATGACTGTATTCCATTTATATTGTTGAGTGTGTGTGTGTGTGGGGGGGGTGTTATTGGGACCATATGACCTAGAATACCCGTAGTTTTATTCCTTACTCGTGCACTCCCTCATTATCATTATTCATAACTGCACTTGGTCCATATATTGGTGAGTTAGGGGGGGGTGGCTATGGAGACCACTTGACTTTTCACAGCTTTATTTCTTAACCTCCCTGTAATTATCATTATTGAATTCATAACTCACTTGATGAGTGGGGGGTGGTGGTTATGGAGACCACTTGACTTTTAACAGCGTTATTTCTTACCCTCCGTCATCATCGTCCTCACTCTGCTCTGCCTCCTTGTGTAGAGCTCCTGTAGATTTGGCTTTATCCGAGTCCTTAGTTTTTGTCGACTTTTTGGAGCTTTTGAAGAATTTTCTCATTTTTTCCAGGGGACGAAATTTCTTCTTTTTGTCTTTTTGCTCTAGAATTATAAACTCATGTTCATCAAATATGATATCATACAAATGCGATTACCTATTACATGTACCGTAGTACTGTAATTCAATTGTCTAGATAGAAGTTGAACATTATAATCTATGAAACCAAGTTACCATAAAATTACACATTGATAATGAAGGTAAATACCAGTTAATTATGTCATTTAACAAGTTATTTTCGAAATGATGAAAGTTTAACAATTTCCGGTCATCATCAGCTAATCTCCATATTAAAATATTTCATTACCATCCTCTGTCACAGCTGTTTGTGTGGCAGAGGCCCCAGAAATATCCTCAGAGCTGGAGGCCATGGCGTTTAATTTTCCTCTTCAAATAATGTGATACTGTTATCAATGGTGCCGACTGCTTTCCTCGGTCATCCTGCATCCACTGAGCTATGTACTCTCACTGAAGTAATTATGCTCAGGATATACATGTATACTCTCTACAAAAAAAAAAATAATGGATGGCAAATTTAAAATATTTATAAATTCCAAAATAAACTTGATGAATAGCACTATTAATAGATGTTCACACTAAATATTTAGTTTACCATTTTTTTCTGCACTTGATACACATGCATATTTGCATGATAATTCTATCTTCATAAAAAATGTCTTTATCATGGGTTTCAATGAAACAACCCAGCAGTTTGACATATCAATAATACCAGATACAGCAAAAGCAGCTAATATACAATACAACAAGCAAAATTACCAAAAGTATTTACAACTTGCTACGAAATTGATAGGTACATTTCCTTTTTTTTTTTTTAATTCCAACATGGCAAATTTCTTTCACATCAGAAACTCACAACTGAAGGTTTAAAAAATTTTTGTTTGGTTTAAACCTTTTAGCTCCCCATACTTTCAAGTTCATACAACTCTCAATTTCTCCCATAGAGCAGTGCTCTCACTATGGCAAAATATTGGCACAAATTTCTAATCTCTGTTTTTACTCTCTTTTGACAAATTGAGAAAACAGAATTAAATTATTGCACAATCAACGACACAACGACAAAAACCAACATGACAAGGCAACTTTAAATGAGAATCAGTAGCTAGCTGAGGCCCATTTTTCCTTCGATTTTTTTGTGTGCAATAACAAAAGCTGGGTGTGGTCATGTTTGTATAAACATTTAATTTTTTTTTTTAAGAAAAAAAAAGCAATAGAATAGACTGAGATTTAACTTTAAATAGAGCTGAACAAATTATCATATAAAGAGCTATAAGGACATAATTTCTCCTTTTATTTAAGTTATATGTATTTTCTTTTAATATTATATCATGTCATATTTGACTGCATGTGCCAGATACATGTATCAACAAAATAGTTTTCCTTAATTTAAATAGAAAAATATAGAAAGACCTGATCACAATGATAAAGAACAAGTTAACTTGAACAAGTTATCTGTATTTTTCAAAAGTTTGGAAAAATATTTCCTTTTTTCTTTCAATAAATTGTCCATGACCCTTATTAAAAAAAAATTTCAAAAGTTTACGTACCGGTACTTTAAAAGCCCAGTTTGGAAACATTTACCTAGGTATGCACTTCCATCATAAAAGCAATGACATTTTAATTGTAAAACCAGATAAAAGACATTAATGAAAAATTGAGGTGAAAAAACTTGACTTTTAAATAGGGATCATACGCCCAAGCAATTTACACCAGCTGGCAGTAAATCAAATGTCTCTCCAGATAATCACAAAAACATCAAACGGGTTCACTGCATCGGTCAAATTCTTTACCTCGTAGGACTCAGCTTTGAGTATTTTGAAATTAAAGATCAACCTAACCTACTATTATTCATCAATATTTGGCGATAGCGGCGTTCCTAGTCATTATTTGATAGGTTTGGTACATTGCCAGCCATTATATCATCGTACATTCTAGTAGGCATATTCCATACAATCATGTATGACAATTAGACTACCTAGTGTTTTAAAAGTACATGTAAAATTTTTATTTCAAATTGTAAGATTTTTTAATAGGCATTCAGTTGATAAGAAAAAAAACCCAGATACCGGTAGTTAGAATACTAAATTTTTTAAACAAACTTTGGGAGTTTACCATTTGAACATTGTTGAATGACTGGTAAAAACATGTAATATAGTGAAAAATACTAAAAAAACAAATATGATCACTCAAAAAGACATTAATTCTCACTGTCATAAATGTGTACATGATACTGCAAGAACCTTTTTTTTTTTATATTTTCGATAATTGAACTGCTGTTTCTGCAGGGCAGATAATTATATAAAACGGGAAACTAAACCTATAGAATGAACTTCTGGCAATAAATCCTTTTACGAGCAAATATTGCTAGCTTTAACCAACTAATCAGCTTTAAGCTTGATTTTTCCAGGGACATGTTAGTCATTTCATCAATAATTCACGGGGGAAGACAATGGGATACAGGCTTTGTCAAGATGTTCAATATATTCACACAGTTTCTCCACAGGGGCCATACTCCATCCTATGGAATCGATATACTTGGGGGAACAGCTTGTATATCTGTGTATATATTATTATTCTTCAATATTCAATCTGAATGATGAAAAACAAATTTTCATATGTATGCATGTTTTCAATTTTGCATGGGAATAATAATGATTCATTTAATACAGAATATCAAAATATTTTTTATCTCCAACCCTGACTCAAACAAACTCCAGCGATCAAGTTGATTAAATTTTCTTGTAAATATTTATCTATCTGTTGCATAGACTACTATGACATGGTCTAATGATATGCTATCATCAAATAAAATATGAGCTGCTGATATGATGTTAAAAAATATAATTCTCATTTATGGCATGTTTAATCTTTTTTTCTAATCAACATTAAATTTAGCCTACAATGTACCTGATCATGATCAGCAAGCTCATGTAGACAAATTTTTATATATGAATCAAAGTTTGATGCACCTGATTGATAATGGTAACCTTATTCAAATCCAACATGTATACATGTATATATTGGCTTATTGAGAATTTTTTATGTTCATTTTTAAACTACCCTTTAATTGAATTTTTGCAGAGTAATATGATTCAATTTGTTGCTTGCACTCTACAATACTGTATGATAATGTATTCTACAGACATCCTAAGAAAATTACAATTGTATATACAATGCATATCGCAATTATTGTACGTGAAAATATTGCAATTTTTTTTGTGTTTATACGTATAATTAAAATTATACATGTAGGTCTTGGATGTCACCTTGGATTCAACTTTGTCCATCAATTCAGTCTACAGAAAGTAAAAAAAAAAATAGGCCTCTATAATCGGTCAAAATCACAGAAATCAACCAGAACAAAACGAGTATCATCTTCATTCGATCGATCACAATGAAAGGCTAAACGAACAACAGGTGTGTGTGTATACATCACTATCAAAACACCACAAGGCGACAGGTGTACGATTAGTTGTCAGGGGGCAAGTGGCCATAGTTAAAACCGAAAGTAGCGGTCAATTAGAGAATTAAGTTCTTACACTCACCAGTGAATGTCAGATTTCATGTTCCCTCGTTCCTGTCAGCGTATCATTCTCAAGTTATTGTTTTCTGGCGAACCACAACAAAAATGGCGAATTTTTCGTGGATGTCACGTGACTTAAAGGGGCACCTGTAGGCGGTGTCCCGATAAAGTAGAACCAGACCACTTTCAAACTCGGTACCAAACTACGCTTGCAGACGACTGCTTATTTAAAAATACATACACAAAATACCCTTATTAATATTTTATGATACATGCATATTGTTTAATAAATAATATGTTTTTAAAAAACCTCTTGCATGACTTGAGTGTCTACTGTGTCTATAGTGTTGCATAAAAGAGAGATAAATCGAATTTACAAATAGATCTAATAAGAAACGTCGTTCGAGTACGTACTTAGGCCAAATTCTTACAAAGGCTGAATATGTGCATGTAATTAAATTGATTTATATCTGTACTCAATAAAAAGGTAAATAAAATACGAACATTTCTTTAATAATATGTCACCTATTCATTATTTTTCCCCTATCACAATATATACATGTACATGCCATAACTCACACAATATTTGTTGTCTGAAGATAATGTTAGGTAAAAACAAAATCATCATCATCAAATTAAAAAAAATACAAAAAAAAAAAAAAAGAAAATTGAAGGTGTCAGGAAACTGTTTAACAAACCTTTGAAATAATGATCGAAGTACATGTTTGATAGCACGATAACGGGAAACCGTACGCGGTACATACTTCAGTGGTTTTTCATGGATGGTAAAATAAACTGAACGCAGCGTGCATGCATGCATAAAAATGAAAAACTCCTATCTTTAATTTTACGTGTCACATGTATCAAATTCATGATTTTTAAAATTTGTTTAGATGTGTTTTGAACATGAAAATAAATATGATATAAAAAGTGAGTCTATATTTAAAATTAGATCTATGTGATAAGCTATATATTGATCAAAATTAGAAAACTAGATCATTTTCATATAATTAATACTCATCTTTTATAATGGGACGATGAGTCATTATCCATTGATATTAACAAGTAGTTATTCTCGTTAGTTCAATTGTACATCAACGAAACTGGTAGATTTGTTTAATATAGTTTATGTGCATTTTTCTTATTTTCGTATATATATATCACTTATTTTCATTTATCGTAATAACAATTCTATATCATGCAATAACAGTTGTAAGTTTTGTATAATTTTTCTATTTAATGGTAAAGACCTAGTAAGTTGTCAGAACTTGTGTCCAAACCATTTGTATATGTATCTTATATATATGTATACAATAAAATATGTTCAAATCAAACAATTAAAAAAAAAATGAAATGGCTTCACAACCAGAACAAAGTCGGTATCTTTGCTGTTTACTTCGGAAAATGTGAAATTGAGCCTAAACTAACCTTATGTATATATTATCATTCACTGCGTGCTAATTTTTCCGCTTTTTTATTATGCAACGTGATTTGGAAATACAATGCCATATAAAACAAGATGCATATATACGATTCACTTATCTAAAAATCTTATCATACTATTTATTTAATATTTTTGCAATAAAGATTTACTTGTTTACCATATTATTTCTTCGAACAATGAAACAGGGGTAACTGAAAATAAAAAAAATTAACACATTTTTTGTGATGAGCTGTCTTATTTTTTTAAAAATATAAGATTGTTCTTCTAATCAATTGGCAAGTAAAAAATGTCGTATATTAAGTGCTATTTTGTTGGTTATTTATTTTTGTTTTTTGGTTGCTACTTTTTGAATAAGAATTTATTGATTTATTTATCTAATTATTCATTATATCATTAGTCTTATAAATTGATTAAATGTTTTGAAGAATAATGAATTTACACGCGTACCTTTTTTTTTTTAATTTTTGTTTGTAAATTCAAAATGAAAAGACTGAATTAAACGTAATTTTCAACCACTTTAATAAAAAAAATTATATGAGTTAATGTGTGTTTTTAAATGATGTAGTTCTTTTGATATAAAATTGCCAAAAATTAGATCTTCAAAATCAAGGAAATAAACAAAAATATCACGTAAGCTCTAATTGGACGCATGCAGCTGTAGGCACTGTATACTTTTTTATGTATAGTTATTACGAACGCTCTATTGGGACGCAGCTACATGTAGGCAGCATACATTTTACATCTAAAGTCATTAAAGACGCTCTACTGGGGCGCACCTACATCTATGCAGCGAACACATTCAGTCTTTAGTCATTAAGGACGCTCTATTGGGCGCAGCTACATCTATGATACGTTCACTTTACATCTATAATAGTTACTAGTATTACGGACGCTTAAATATTGAAAATTCAGTAAGGTCTGAACACACTATTACTTCATGAGCGATTCTTCAGTTCTTCCATAAATTCTCTAAAACAGAGGTTAAGCCTGGACAACATTTGCACAAACAGACAGACGGACTGATAGACGAACTGATAGATTTATCTAAAAAATTCTGAAAACATTTTTCACTTACAAATTCAGAACACAGGGTTACGCATATAAGTGTATATCTTGTAAGACCAAGTACTTTTTCAATAAAATTACCTAAATTAAATTCTATGTAAGTATAAAATTTCATTAAACACATGTTCAATTTTCAGCATTGTCTATGAAAAGAAATAAATCGGCAAAACGAAACTTAGTCAGTACATGTGAACCTGGTAGTGTAGAAACATTGTCTTTAATCTTTACTGGGTTTCTATATATCAATATTTTTTTTATAAAATCTGAACCAAAAAAAATGAGGGAGAAACCCTACTATGGGGGAAAAGCTACTATATAGTAGCTCCCCCTACTATTTAGTAGCTCCCCCTCCCGGGGGGGGGGGGGGGGGGCTACTATATTGTAGGTTTAACAATTTTAAACTACTATGGGGAAAACTGCTATACAACAGTGGTAGTCCCTTTTGTCAGAATTCTCATTTACATTTTGTTTCTATAAATTTGTTCCTCTTTTTCATTTGCTTTATGTAAGAAAAAATTGGTTTAAAGAAAAAATAAGCTCTTATAGTGAATCATTGTTGTTTATAATACCTCAAGTTTTGTACCAATTTGCAATGATTTCATCGTCGGAACCCACAGGTTTTCTATCCGTTACACTGCTTTCCGACGATGCAATGATTCGTGATTTCACCTACCTCAAGTTGAACATGACTTTTTATTTGCCTGTACACAGTATATAAATTTACTTTTCTATCATTTGACATGGCGTTATACTGAACTGAGATTGGTTTGTATGAAATTGATTACCATATTCTTTAATTTAATGTCAATTTTGGTTGTACTCATACCTTAACCTATATATACATTTATACTCTTCTTTCCAAGTAACAAAGAGACTATGAATATACAAATAATTCATCATACCATATTATCACATATATCATTTACACACATATACATCTTCCACAACAGTCGCGTCAAGTACACTCACTATCAAACCACATGCAGGTGCTTGAGGACAAAACCGACCCCCCCCCCCCCGACCCCCCCCCCCCCCCCCAAAAAAAAATGAGAAAAACGCTGGGACTTTAATTTTTATATTTTTTTAATTTACATATTTCGTTTGAAAACAAACCTTTATTCAGTTATATAACTGATTTGATGTCACTTAGCTTTTAACATATCTTAAGAGTGTTTGAACTGACATTACTGCAGTACCTCTGTATTTCTGGCCACTTAAAAATTACATGTGTGAATTTTAAATACAAAATAAAAATAAATCTTTACTGTAGAGTTTTACAATATATACTTTGTAATCAAGATACGAGTCTCGACATAAATTGTTTTTATCACTGTAGTGTTTGTAATCTACATTACGTATTCTAAGAGAGACAACTCTATGCTATCCCCTACTGTGTTATGTTGGGTTATTGCCCCTGTATTCTTCAATGACGAACCTGTTTTATTCATGGTCTAAATCTGGTTAAATCCGTGTGTGTAACATACAAGGACGCTACATACACATCTCAGGAATGTATCAGTATGATCGGCTGTAAATCATTTTATCATTATGTGAAAAAGACAGAACTTTTTTGATCCGCGCCCTGATTGATACCGGTATTTAAAAATTATGGAAGGCCGATCTCGATTTATTTTTAGACGCGTGTGATTTATTTTGTGAAAAATCGTAAAACTGAAAAACAAGAAGAAGATCAGCTTTGAACGGATATTATCTATTCGATACAAATGATGAAAAACTGAAATTTCAAGGTAAGAGGAGAAAAACAGAGTATTGAACGATCGATATAAATTCTGTATGTTACAGGTAATCAGGTAATGAGATATACATTGTACAATGCATTGTACATACAAACATTTCCATTTTAGCAGTTCTACTGTTCGTACCCTGTGATATAAACATTCCCAAAATAAGAGCTAATACAAACAAGTGTATTGATGTGTATACTACAGCTGAAACTTAAACATAATTTTTGTGAATACAAAAAACTGAAAATATATCTCTTATGCGTCCCTGAAGCTGCATGTGTTGTAAAGAATTGCAGATGTTTAGGCCCCAAGACGGTTAGGCCCCAAGTAATATGTTTAGGCCCCAAGATGTTTAGGCACCTGTTGTTTATAATGATAACTGATAGTTGAAAGAACATGGCTTTTAAGCACTTTGGAGCCAATAAATGCAATTTACTTTAATTTGTAGTAAACTAACAATCGTTACGCAAACATGGCGTTGTTTACTTTAATTATACAAGTTCTTGAAAAACTTTAATCACGAAAAACATTATGCTATAAACTTGCATGCACACGCTATCAATAGATAGTATCATCCAGCATGGTTATGTGTCTGTGCTTTAAATCAGTTAATACTGTGATCAAATCATACTATCATCACAAAGAAACGAACAATTGTTATATAAGGGGAAATATTTCATTATTGATATTTCAAGAAAAGAAAACAAAATTATTGTATTTTTTCTATTATTGGAATTATACAACACTTGAATGTCATAAAATTGTTCAGTAAGCTTATTTATGGCAACTGATTTATACATAATATTTTTAAAAACCCTTATATATCCCAAAAGAATTCACCTACTTATTACCCAAATACAAGTTCAATTCAATTCTTTATTCGCTCAAGACCAGTTCAAAATCAGTATATACAAAGGTACACGAACACAGTCAAGGATCACATGTACAGTAGGAGTATTAATGACAAAAAAGGTTAAAATCACAATACAATAGGTTGTTAAAGTTGGTTTCTGGAAGAACAGACTTTGAAAATTTTCTTAATAAATATTGACAAGTTTTTCTACATGTACATTAAAAGTATTCATGAGTGAAATATTATATCTGTGATCATATTTGTACAATAAAAGGATATCTCCCCAAATTATGTAATTTTTCTGCCAATGAAGCTTAACTTGTATTTGGCCTGTCTTCTTTTGGAGACCCGTCTCTTCATGGTTTACTTCCAAAGTGAAGTGTGAAACCCTCATTGTATTACTAGAGGATCTCTTCATTATCTTCTCCTAATAAGCACCTATCTAGAGATCGAGGGAGCAGGATACAGTGGGGGTGTTGTTTTAACAATTTAATTCATGTCATACACAAAGTAAATGAAAGTCTTTACCGTTTCTTTGATCTCTAATTAGAAAATTAATTATAGAAAATAATATGATGTGACAAAATAATATGATATTTAAAAAATAATAAATTATGCATAAGTTGCAGATTATACTTCTTTATAATTTTTAAAGTAAATGAAGTTTTAAATAATAAAATGTAAATTATAATTAACTTATACAAATGTATTCTGGTGCCTAAACCATTATTCATTAAAAAAATAAAATGAAAATTATAATTAACTTAGAAAAATGTAGGCTGGTGCCTAAACATCTTGGGGCCTAAACATGTTGGGGCCTAAGCGTCTTATCAATGAAGGGCCTAAACATCTTGGGGCCTAAAAGTCTTGCTACCGTTGTAAAAGTTCAAATAGGGCCTAAATGCAATCTCTGATCTATAGGGCCTTATATTTTATGCAGCAATAACTGAGATTTAGATAAAAAATAAAAATAAAACATCTCCTCTTGATATCCTTCCCACCCAGTTTATTTACATGTAAGTTGGTTACTGTTTTCAGTAAAAAAAAAAAAATTTAATATCCTAAATTGCTTTAATTTTCTCTACTGGCCTATGACCAATTCTTCCCCATAGTACGTGACGATTCCTCGGCAGTGCGCTGAATATTACGTCATTTCAACGATACATTAAATAATTAAAATTCATTTTTATAGATTACCTGGTAGATATACAGTATGTGTCTACATGTACACACATTTTACTTTAATTACAGGATATGGTATGCTTTTATGGCATTGTAATGCTCAAAACACCTTGAAGGCATTTTTTCCCCTTGAAAGGATTTGTCACCAACTGAGCTAGCAATCAGATGGGGCATTGGTCATTCTACATGTTAAAAGGTCATGAACATGCAGTAATACTAAAATATCTAGATCGAGAGACGAAAGCACCTGAGGGCTTTGATCGATGTTGATTTTCACACTAGTAAGTTTAATTAAAGGTACTATAAGGTATAGATACTAGCTAGCTTATCTTCAGTAAAATCTGATTATAATTGAGTATAATATATGGTACGTGGTATAACATGGATGAATAAAGTGATTGGTCCATTATCTTGGGCATTGAAATCACCAGACACAGACACACTTTATAATTCACCTGTGAGGTGTTACAGGTCACTGAATGCATTGCCAATAATGAAGAAATTTTTAAAGTTCCAAAGGGACATTTGGTCTATTGGAAAGTACATGTATTCAAAGTTTGTATAAGTTTCTTTTAAATTATATGCATTCTTCATTAAAAATATTGTATGTTTTTATTACAACTTCTTTTAAAAAAGAATGCATATGTCAGGTAATTAAGGTACATGTACCAGTATATATTTCTGTATAGTCAGCAGCTTTTATCGTAAACAGAACCATATGGTAAGCAAAGATCTGTATTTTGATAGTCTTTTAACCCAAGTAGTTTTGCCATATACATATGGTGCTTTTAATGCTGAGCGATGCTCAAAATATTCTAGTCAGATACTATTGTATGAGTTTTATCAAGTCAAACTTCATCCACTTCTCAAAAGAGAATAATAATTGTACATGATCGATGTATCTATAAAATCCATTACCATACTCCAATCATGCAAATTTAATTTTCAGGACTGGTGCATGCAGATACTGATGTCATGAATATTCAGAACTGTAGTCATAGATTCAGAGACATAATGATCCTGTACCTCACAGTTGTTTTGGTTCTGTTAGTGAAATCAACATTATGTAAGTTCACAAACTGAGGGCAAGCTGTTTGCTAGGGTGCATGAAAAGTATTGTTTTAGATTGGCTTTTAATTTATCTAAATGATTTTGATATATTATACACATGCAGGCAAAAGAAACTAAATATTATATTTTTGTTTCTCCAAATATGTATTCAATGTAATCTCTTTTAGACAATTTTTTGAGTGAATTGTGTGATATGAAATATATCTATATATTTTACAGCCCAGTCAGTCTTGGAAGTTGTTGGAGCCACTAATGATACAAATACAATCAATGTGCAAAATATGGAAAATTTGACCTTGACTTGCAGAAGTGACCTTGAATCATTGACCTTGGAATATGCATCTGTCATTTACAGTGACACAAAAATGATTAATGGTTCTTACACAGTTAGTTTCACTAAAATAGCAGTGAGGGATGATGACAACCAGCTAGTTACATGTAGAGCTACCAATGCTACAGGTGAAAGTTTGAAAATTGAAGCCAAGGTCAGAGTTCAAGGTCAGTATAGCAATTTTGTGCAAATTTTTTTTTTTCCAAAATTTGGATTTGAAAAAAATTATTCATCTTTAAAAACTTAACTTTCTACTAAAGCTTTTGATTTGATTTGTGGAATATTCTTACAGTTGATGTGAAAATTACCCTCAACGGAGTCAAGAACCTTACAGATGGTGATACAGCGAACATCTCCTGTACAGTATCAGGCTCTCTGTATGAGCCCAGTAGTGTGATGTTTGTATGTATTTCTTCTGCATGTACCAGTCTTATGAACCAGACATCCCAGACAATAAACACAGTATATGACAATGCATCAGAGACATTCACGACAGTTCTTCAGGCCGCTCCATTCTCAGTGACCAGAGAATTAAATGAAGTGTGGATAATTTGCCCTGTCTCCTTAAATGGTTCAGTTCTATTTAGGAGAGACAATGTGTCTGTGTTTTGTAAGTATACAAATTAATAATGAATTAATTTATTTAACGAATAAGAATTTTATATTTACTCTATCTAGACTATGTGGCTACTGGTAATTTATTTACCGGTAAAAAGGGAAATAGTGATCAGATCAGATAAATAAGGTCTCTGGTTTTTTCAGATGGACCGTACCAGGACAGTGTATATTTGACCGGATCCTCAGATTGGTATGAGGGATACCCTGGAGGATTAACATGTTATTCAACCTTAAGTAACCCAGCAGTGACCCTCACCTGGTACAACGGCTCCACCGTATTCAGTCCCGACACACCTGTGTCTGTTATAAAGAGGGTAGGACTAAATGCATTGAAGCTTTCAAACTAGGGATGTCAATTTTACTCAGTTGGCTTAGTCGATTAATCAGAGGCTTTAGTTAAGCGATAGTCGAGTACTCAATGATTTATTTGAAACTGCGAGTCTTGTATAAATCAAATGATGCTACTGTCACAAATATCTTATTTTAAACTAAAGAACATTTAAAAACTTATGATAGCATATATACTAAATTTGTAAATGTATTTGATTTAAAATGAACTGAACAGTATTTAATCTAAAAATATCGAACGTTAGAAAATGCCCTAGCTCACTTTTCGTTTTTTTTTTCTAATGATGCTTAAATATAATTGTGCTCCATGTTATCTTAGGAAAATCAAATGTGACCTGTTCGGGCGGCCATGATACTCAGTCATTGTCCATGCCTAATCAACAATCCAAGAATAATGATTATAAAAACAAACACCTTGAAATAATTTTTGATATGATTAAATTTTTGATTATACAAACATCTATTCCATTATATAAATTACTGATTTGAAGAAAAACAAATTGTTCTCAATTAAGTATATGTCTACCTAAGTAAATCAAAAGAGATCAATTATTAGCTTCTTCAAAAATACACCAGGGACATTTATTGAAAAGAGTTTAAATTGATACGGATCAAACATGTTGAAAAAAGAAAACTTTTATCTACATTTGTAGATTAAAAAAATGCCTCATTGAGAAAAAATAAAATTTGTTTAAAAATCCTATTCACCTTTATTACAAGTAATCGACTAAAAAATTTCAGTCCATGATCGGTGTGACCGAGCGATAGTCAAATCTTAATCTCTAAGACTTTCGTGCTTGTGCCTTTCTCTTTATTGCTATCTGTTTTTGTCAGTCGTCGTGTGTTAACAATTTTACATTTTTAACTTCTACATAAAAACTATTAGGCCAATTGTTGCCATTTTTGGTGTAAAGAATCTCTGTGGTTGGTAAGAAGAAACTATTAAAGTGTGAAATTCATGGCTCTACCATCCCCGGGGCACTATTGGCAGGGCCAAATATGCAAAAAAAAACCATTAAGCTATCATCTTTAATAATATTTCATGCAACCTACATGTTAGACAAGGGTTATGGCTGGAGGAGGGGGGGGGGTATATATTAATTTGTCTTATCATTTTATTCTGCTCAGGAATTTGAATGAAAGAATTAAATGAGTAAATTCACATATTCAAAAGAGGGAATGAATGAAGCTGTCTGTCAAAGTTAAGATATTGTGAAAGCATTAAGAGAGAGTTTAAGGGGGGGGGGGGGGGTTAATGGAGTCATCTTCCCTTGCTTCTTCATAATTGAATTATCTTCCTTTGCTTGTTCATATTTAGTAATTAATCATTGAATATAATGTAATTAAGAAGTTGTATGATCAAAAGAGTTATGCAAATTTTTTATCATTTGAAATAACAGTTTTTGAACTTTCTAAATATTAACAAATAGACTTGTTAATAGTAAAGTCACATGCGCGGATCCAGAAAATTTTTCCAGGGGGGGTCCGAAGGATAATTGTGTTTGCCAGGGGGGGTCCGAGGCATATTTTCGCGATAATTTTACTATGTAAATTTAATAAATTTTCATTTTCCAGGGGGGGTCGGGACCCCCCCGACCCCCCCTCTAGATCCGCGCATGAAGTCATACCTGGTAATTGGCTATAACCAAGTGCAGCTGATAAGCAGCTAGTACATGTAAAATGATTTTGGTATAAATGCCAGATGGTGATTAATTCTCAATGAAAGTTGAATATTCAAAAGCTGGAACAGGAGAAGTAAGTTATATACTCATGATGGCTTTTAAGCTTTTTTTTGTTGCTCATATACCCACAGGGAGAGTTTCTGTCTGCCCTTGGGGATGGGGGATGGGAGGTTGTTTTAAATTATGACATGTATACCAGCCACTTTGATTTAGTTTATGAATACATAAACGGTACACATAAATCCTATCTTGAAAGTTAACAGATATGGAAAAATTTTTTTCTATCAGAGTCTTGCATTTTCTCAATTAATATCAGGTCATGCACTCTATTATGATCTTTTTTTTTCGCTTAAATTATTGGTTTCATAGTCCTTTTTGAAAGATTTCTGGCAGGGAAATGGTCGTCATTAAATATTATAATTTTTCTACTCCAGAATGAAACTTAATTAAATGCATATATGAGACTCTTCGATAAGTTTTTGTATGGGCTATGATACTCAGGTGACCGTTAAGGCTTATTGGCCTCTTGTTTTAATAGCTGTTAAGAAATATAAGCAGCTCTTCTTCATTCCCAATATGAACCAGTATTGAAAATCATTGTTGTGCTCTGTACACTTACAGAGAGCAAATATGACAAAATATTGGGTGTTGATTTTTTTTTATCATCAACAAATTGACTCAACAAATATTTATAAATGTGTTTTTGTCAATGTTCAGAATAGTGCATATGGGTACTATGAAACTCGCCAGGAGTGGGATTTCAAATACAGTAGGTACTTCTCTGGATCCAATATCAGCTGTGTAGCCACAGGACACCAAAACAAAACTGTCATCAAAACCAGGCAGTTTGGAGTTATACACTGTAAGCAACTTTGCTGATATTGACCTTTATGAATGTACAGAATCAAAATCATACCCTATTTAAAGGCTTGGGCTGAGTTTTAAATTTCATATTTGATTTGAACAATGTCCCAGGGTATAGATCAGAGTAGATTGTAAATTGGTAGGGTTAATGCATCAATAGAGAGTTAAATGGTTGTGAACTTTTGCACTTTCTTGCAAAATAGAAAAAATAACATAAAGAAAGTGTAAAATATATCAACGCAAAAAGAAATTAATGTAATGCATGTTTGTACCGTTATTTACATTAGAAGTCTATAAGGAAAAATAAAAACCATATAGTGATTTTTCTCTACCTTTAGATACCTTTAAATCAATTTAGTAAATATTAGCCATGAAAAAACAAAAATTTTACAACAAACAATCCTCACTCAGTCACTGTATTCACTTCAAAATACTTTTATCCATAGTAAAGTGACTAAATAGAAAAATGTACATTTTTCAGTTGCTCCAGAGCTAGTTATCTTGGGAAACTCCATCATAGATGAAGGAGACACTTTGAATCTGACCTGTGAAGTGATTGCAGCCAGTCCTATGACAAATGCATCATGGGGACCAATTGGGAATGGAAGTAAAATATGATTTAAAAAAACTATAATTGTCATGCAAGAAAAGAAAAGCCGTAAAATCGTGAACCCCCTCTTTATTGGGAATAGAAAAATCAGAGGGGGTGGGGGTCAATATTTTGCAGCAATAATATTTTAAACCCCTGGTTCATCATTTCATGGGGTGTTCAGTTTTTCACAGAAAAATATTGTACCCAGGTTCATAATATTGCATAATATATTGAAATTGGGTTCAATATTTCACAGACTAAAAATGTCATATGACACCAGTACACATTTAAACATTACCATCTCTATCAGCTGGACGACTATTTTTATTTTTAGCTCAAAAACATGAAATTTTCAGAGTAAAAACCATTGTAATTTGATCCTTAATTGTCAATTTATGGGGAAAGCTCCTTTATAATACCTTATGTTTTTGTGTGTCTTTCATAGGTGATGAATTAGTAATAGCTAATGTTCAAAGAAATCAAGATGGAAATTACTACAATTGCTTTGCTGAGAACTTGGTACGCAAGTCCTATAAAGATGTCCGTCTTACTGTGCAGTGTAGGTGTTCACATTATATGCAATAAAGTTTGCATGGAATTCAAAAAGATCCTTCACTGCAGCCTCTGTACTGCCCTTTTGCAGGGCATATTGACGTTGTTTGGTGAAATACGATGTCATGTCAATTGCTTAATCTACAGTATTTAATTATATCTACCAACCAAAACCTTGTCAAACTATATCAATTTGCCCTGTAAAAGAACAGTTCAGCAGTTAATTTTTAAGAAGGTTTATGGGAGTTCTGAAGCTTAGGTGTATATGCAATTACAAAAACACTGCTGTGATGTCATTCGTTTGTTCCGGCAGTCTAAAAATTTTACCTGCGACCGTCTAATATTACTGTGCTTCTTAATATCAGATCATTACTAGTGGTTACAGTACTGATATCCTTCAAAATCAGACTGTCTCAGGTAAAACAACAATGAATTTCAATAGGAGTGTTTTAAGTACTAGCTGGTATGATAAATGCCTCAAACACTTCTGTATGGAAAAATATCAAATTGTTTTTGGCCCTATCACAGTATCGCATCGAAACTTTCATGTATTTTTTTTCACAAGAACTCTACGGCATATATCCATTACAGAGAAATTTTTGCATCAGAAATACAATGTGTAATGATGATACAGTCATGTATTTTCAAAGTATTCAAACATGACATTTAATTTTAAGCCATTTTACTTTTTACCATTATTTACTGGTAATTATTAATAATAATAACAGATGGACCAGATATAAGTCTTTCATGGATAAGAACAGTAAATGAAGGAACCAGTCTGACAATTCAACCTTACATAAGAGGAAATCCAGAGCCTGTAAAGTTTACATGGAAGAGAGAAGGAAGTGATGCAGTGGTATCTACAGACAAGAATCTTTTGCTGGAAAATGCCACCAGGGAGCAGGCTGGGGTGTACATCTTTGAGGCCACCAGTGTCAGACAGCGAGAAAACAATGCCACCGAGGAAGTCACAGGGAATGCTTCTATCATTGTAGAAGTCAAATGTAAGGGAATTTCACTTATATAGAGCTAGATATTGTACTTAAGGGGGATGTGTGGCCATTTTTTACATTAGAGGATAAGAATGTTTTTATTTAAAACAAATTTGGACCACTACCCTTCTTTTAAAAAGAATTAACTTTAATTTATACTTGAAGAAAAGAAAAAAAAACCCTCTTATAACTGGTATATAAATTAAATGTGTGTCACATGTAATAGATTAATTGTTTTAAATTGACATTTTTTTTTTCTATAAATATAAAAATCTCACGTGAATGTGTCTCCATAGACACAAGAGTTCTAAGTGTAAACTGGATTTTTCTTGTTCCAAAAATAGACTCCATGCCGACTGATGAAAATAGGGTACCTTACTATGAAAAGTCTGTAGCTGTTCTAAGTGATTAAAAATGCATTGTTCAGTTCTTGTATGCATATTTTGCCTGCAAAACAGCGTGTAGAACCTAATATTTATTGCTTTTTTATCTTTTGGCAACAGTTTTGGTCAGTTTCGTGCAAAAACAAGCCAGTTCAGGAAATATTTACATTTCTTGACCTCAGATATACAAGATGGCCTTAGAAGCATTATTGGACTCTCAAATAGCTATGAGATACAGACTCTGAGGCTAAAGTACATTAAGAAACAGTAGTTGGAACTAAATGCTTCAATATTCCCAGTATTTCAGAATATCAAAATTCAACACCTGCACAATTGATATGGAAGTCTTCCCCCCTAATAATAATAATTTTATGAAGTTAGAATTTTTTATCATTTAGATGGACTAGGAGAGTCATTGAGCCTTTCACCCAACATATCGGTGATAGAATTCAATGAGGGGGATCCTGTGCCCCAGATCACCTGTTTAGCAGACTGTGTGCCCGAGTGTAATTTCAAATGGAATCAGTACTACAGGAACACCATGAGACACCGCTCAATTAATGCTGTACTTGACCTCGGCAATGCTTCCTCTGCTCTGGTCGGAATTTACATGTGTGAAGCAATTTATAATGGTGATCAAAATAGAATTAGGAGAAATGTGACCTTTGAACTTCGGGTGAAATGTAAGTATGGACAGGTTAAATTGGAACAAACATCAGATATTTAGGGTGTCAATTATAGTTGGATGTGATTATATGTGTCTATTAAGGTATGTCACTTATAGTTGCAAAGTACATTGAAACATGTACCACAGTTTTGTTTTTAATCACACATAATCTTTCAAAAAACTTATTTTAAATAACAAATTGCTTAAAGCAATGAATGAACACAACTGACAGTGATGCTGTTAAAAAGCAGGGATTAATATTTTAGCCTAGTTCTACATGTATCTTTGGTTGCAGAGAATCTTGGCCACTGTGTAGTATAGCTTCATTATTAATCAAAACACATTTGTGTCCTAGAAAAACTGTGATGAAAGTGAAATTATAGATATTCATCTATAATAAATCAATTCGGCTGCAAGCCAAAGCTTAAAAACCATTAGCATTTTGACTTGCAGCCCCCCTTCCACAATAAACCATATTATGATTATTAATGGAATCAAAAGCATTCAACATTTGTAATAGACAATTTAAGATTTTTAACTTTATGATTCTCAGACAAACCAAAGATAGAATCTGTTGCTGTTAACGACTTCAACATAAACCTGTACAGCGAGGGTACCCCAATTACAACAACTGCTAAGGTCAGGGCCTATCCTGCCGCGAAACTGACCTGGGGCATCAGGAATGACCGATTTACCAACCAATTTTTGCCACTTGGTAAATCTATTATAAATATATTACAGAAGTTTCTTCAAACATACATATGATTTTGGGCATATCTATTTTGAGTGATCATACGTTTACAGACAATATATCTACACTAGTTCAAAAAAAGTTTTATGATAAATAATTTAATATGAATTCATATATCTTTTATGAATGAATTAAGGCATTCAACTTGAACATTTTAAATAAATATAATTATGAGTGATCCTACATTTAATACAGACAATAATTAAAAAAATTATATGATAAATCATCTAATATAAATTCATATGATCATTTCCTAAACCTTAAATGAACTTTCATTGAATCAGTCCATGCAAGGACATAAATATCATTCTGTATATAATGCATGCATAGGGATAACTTTCTTTTACTTCCAGACTCTCGATACAGTGTCAACCAATCAGTAGAGTGTTCATATGACTGTGAAGTCACAGAGACGCTGACTCTTAGCTCCGCCTCCTGTACTGATACAGGAAACAAATTCTCTGTGTATGCTGGAAATGAAAAAGGAAACTCGACAGTGCAATCTGTATTAAATAGCATTTACGTTGGATGTGAGTACAAAACAATAATTCTAAAGTTATGGCTAAAGGTAATAATTTTCAGTTTTTATTTAAACAATGATAATCGAAAAAGGGGAATAATTCAATTTGATTGCATTCAAAATTTGAGTTGTTCCCCTTTTGGAATAGCACTGAAATGAACAAATGCAGCAGCATTTCACATTGTGTAGTGATGCATGAAAAAAAGGTATCTTTAATTCACTTGCTTCAAATTGAGTAATATAAGCAGAAATAAATTTTATTACATGTATTTTTTCAAACATTTCTAGGCAGTCCTCGTCCATTGAACAGCAGTCTGACCAATCAGACGTACACTACCTGTGAAGGGGAGGAGCTAAACATGACAGCCTCATTTCTGTCTAATCCGGGACCTTGGATGGGGTGGTACCTGTCTCCTGATACAAGTGGTATACCTCTGTATTACACAGATGAACGCGGATTTGGTAGTATTATACACCACACAAATTACCACATTCCCTTTGTATATAAGTATATGTTTGGAGCCTGGATTGTTGAGGCAGAGAATTATGGAGGAGGTCCAGTTGGGAGGGCCTTCATTGAAGTAGTTCAGCATCCAAACTGCTCAGGTACAGAATAGGGATTATCTTTAAATTTGTTTTTCCTTTTTTTTGACTCGCTATTTAAGATTAATTGTTGTTTTATATACCTGTGCAGATGTTATGTCAAACTAATCAAAACCTACCCACTGATATTTACTTAAGTACATGTACATGTATTGATCAAGTACCTGGATTGAAAATCTAGAAAGTGATTTATTATCAATGGAATGAAAATTTCCTTATAACTACTATGTATAAACCTGTATTCCATATCTTACAGTATAATAGCTTTTGCATCTGTTCTCTCATTGTTAGACCCATGGAATTCTAGATTTGCATTAAAAAAATGCAAAGTTGAAAAATATTTTCCTCCTTAATTAGTTTCTGTCTGACAATCATTTACCGGTATATTTATATGTACACATGTATAACATCAATCGTTTTTCTGCTTTATTTACTAACAAATTCAGTTTTCCTATTGGCTAGGTGATGTACATTCCACTTTCTCAGTACCTCGTACCACTACCTCAGTCCAGTCTACAACTTTGAGTGCTGGCAACATGGCCCCCTCCCAGGGGTCTGGTCAGACAGGGGTCATTGTGGGGTCAGTCATAGGGTCCCTCCTGTTGATAGCCATAATTGTAGGTGGAGCCATAGTTTTCATGAGGTATCGCAAAAAACAAAAAGGTATGAAAAATCATTTTTTCAATCGATTATCATACTACATATGTATTAACACAGTCATTGGTAAGAAGCTCATTTTCATTTGAGTCATCTTTTGATATTTACATCGAATCCATTGAGTATTTCGTCTTTATCTTTAGAAAAGTGATTGTGTTCATGTTACTGTAATGACAAAACGTTTTTAAGTACTATGCATCAGTTTTAAGCAAGTTGTCCCCGTTTGAATATGCCTTTGAGGCTTTATAACCTTTAAAAATTTTTTATTGTGAAATCAGAAAAAAATATGATGTTGTCTTTTTTATGCTTTAGAATTATTACTTTTTTAGTAATTATCATGTTTTTAGTGAAAATGGAACTGAAATTGAGATGAAATGTTGAGTTAAATCCTTACATTTATCAAAATTGGGATTTATTTTGGTATTGGCTTTAATAGTCTACTACACTGAGAAAACTTTTTTTTCTCCATCTGGGATTGATCTTGCTATAGGACCCTGTAAGGATAAAGAAATTAAGCCTTGAAGTTTGGCAACATTAGACTGAACTTATGACATTTTGATTTTCAGGAAATATAAAGCTTCACCAGTTTGACCTAGGAATGACCAGAAAGACATGACAGAGATTAACAGTTGTCTGCATAATGATTATCCATAGAAAAGTGATGCAAGGTTCATGTTTTATGCATATCATATGAGTTTTTAAAACAATCTTTTGAAACTTTATATGGGATACCATATTATTTGGTACTTTGCATGAGAAAAAAATCATCTAAAATATCTAAAATGTCAGCAAAATTTGAGCATTTTTACCGCTCAACAGAAACAATCTTTGTAAATAAATTTCTGTTTGTTTGTTGCAGGTTTTTTTTCAAATGATTTTTAGCTCACCTGAGCCAAAGGCTCAAGTGAGCTTTTCTGATCACAATTTGTCCGTTGTCTGTCGTTGTCGTCGTTGTCGTTGTCGTCGTTGTCGTTGTTAACTTTTCACATTTTCATCTTCTTCTCAAGAACCACTGGACAGATTTCAACCAAATTTGGCACAAAGCACCACTAGGTGAAGGGGATTCAAGTTTGTTCAAATGAAGTGCCACGCCCTTTTTAAAGGGGAGATAATTGAGAATTATTAAAAAAAATTGGTATTTTTCAAAAATCTTCTTCTCAAAAACTATTCAGCCGGAAAAGCTTAAACTTGTGTGGCGGCATCCTCAGGTAGTGTAGATTCACGTTTGTTCAAATCATGGTCCCCGGGGGTAGGGAGGGGCCACAAGAGGGGGATCAAGTTTTACATAGGAATATATAGAGAAAATCTTTAATAATCTTATTCTCAAAAACTATCAGGCCAGAAAAGCTCAAATTAAAATGGGAGCATCCTCAGGTAGTGTAGATTCACGTTTGTTCAAATCATGGTCCCCGGGGGTAGGGTGGGGCCACAATTGGGGGATCAAGTTTTACATAGGAATATATAGAGAAAATCTTTAAGAATCTTCTTCTCAAAAACTATTAAGCCAGAAAAGCTCAAATTAAATTGGAAGCATGCTCAGGAAATGTAGATTTAAGTTTGTTCAAATCATGGTCCCCGGGGGTAGGATGGGGCCACAATTGGGGGATCAAGTTTTAATAGGAATATATAGAGAAAATCTTTAAAAATCATCTTCTCAGAAACTACTAGGCCAGGAAAGCTCAACTTTGAGTGGAAGCATCCGCAGGTAGTGTAGATTCAAGTTTGTTTAAATCATGGTCCCCGGGGGTAGGGTGGGGCCACAATAGGGGGATCATGTTTTTAATAGGAATATATAGAGAAAATCTTTAAAAATCTTATTCTCAAAATCTATTAGGCAAGATAAGCTCAAATTAAAATGGAAGCATCCTCAGGTAGTGTAGATTCACGTTTCTTTAAATCATAGTCCCCGGGGGTAGGGTGGGGCCACAATTGGGGGATCAATTTTTACATAAGAGTATATAGAGAAAATCTTTAAAAAATTTCTTTTACTAACTATTTGGCCAAAAAATCTCAAATTGGCATGTAACCATCCTCAGATAATGTAGATTCAAGTTTGTTCAAATCATGGTCCCTGGGGGTAGGGCGGGGCCACAATGGGGGATACATTTTTATATATAGAGAAAATCTTTAAAAGTCTTCTTCTCAAACGTATTAGGCCAGGAAAGCCCAAATTTGAGTGGAGGCATCCCCAGATCATATAGATTCAAGTTTGTTTAAATAATAGTCCAAGGGTAGGGTGAGGCCACAATGGGGGAGGAAATTTTACTTAGGAATATATAGAGAAAATCTTTCAAAATCTTCTTTTTAAAGACTATTTGGCCAGAAAAGCTTAAACTTGTGTAGAGGCATCCTCGGATAGTGTAAATTAAAGTTTGCAAAATCACTAGTGGTAGGGCGGGACCGTGATGGCGGTTTGAATTTTTACATAGGAATATATAGAGAAAATCTTTAAAAATATTCTGGGAAAGTTTTTGGTCCAAAACTCAGTACTTAGTGTGAAAGCACAGGTTATGAGATTAAAGGTAGATTTAAGTTTGATGAAACCATGATTCCCAAGAGAATAGTGGGGCCACAAAATGGAGGGGGGGGGGTATATAGGAATAGAGAAAAATCTTAAAGGTACAACAACAAAAGGGGCTTGGTATTTACCAAAAAATAAGAGGTGGATAAAAATTGGCAGATTTTCAATTTTTTTTAGCAAGGTCTACTGTACTCAGTTGTCAAGATATTTTGATACTGTAATGCTAATTTGATCAGAATTAAGGCAATCAGCTCAGGTGAGCGATGTGGCCCCTGGGCCTCTTGTTTAGTTTTCAATATCCATCGTAGGAGACTGCATAATTTCATAGTCTTATTCCACTAAGCATTAATTTTAAAAGTCCCCTTAAAGTCCCCTGTTTACTTGTAAGTTTTTTTTTTCAGTAGGTGTATAAATGTTGATATAATATGGTAATACATGTATTGATGTAATATAGAATTGAATGAAGTTTACTTATGATCCCTTTATACACTTTATTTGAAATACATATGTAGCGTGTTTATTACATTTTTTTATTTTTTACTTTAACTATATCTTTTTCTAAGTTGAATTTTGAACTTTTTTTGAAAAATTGAATTTATACAAGAAAAGAAAAAAAAATTTAATTTATGCTTTATTTGCCTTTTTGCACAATTTTAGTCATAAACTGTGGCATGTTTTGAAATATTTTTTCTATTTCCA
Source organism: Magallana gigas (assembly GCF_963853765.1). Taxonomy (NCBI): domain Eukaryota; kingdom Metazoa; phylum Mollusca; class Bivalvia; order Ostreida; family Ostreidae; genus Magallana; species Magallana gigas. The sequence continues at coordinate 30,388,543 of NC_088854.1, forward strand.
CCCAGTACACATATGAAATACAAATCAGGTGTCTAATTATTGTGGATCTTTTAAATACTAAGAGTTTAAATTGTTATTTTATTATTTTTTAAAGAGGTTTTAGAGACATTCAAGTATGGTTGTAAGAAGATGGGTGAATAAGGTGTGCAAACTGCCCATATGAGGATAGAATCAAAATATGAACACATCTCATAATTTCTTTCTCAATTATTAAAAAAAATGTATATTTACCATAACATCGATTTATAACCTTTAAATATGTTAAATACTTAGAGTAGATTGATTTAAATTGGCGTATGCGTGTCAAAACCTCCAAATAGTGTCATTTTAGAACTTCAATGCCTTTTCTTTTATAGAGTGGGTCTGGGCTCCATATTTTTGTCATAGTCTATATGAGGTTTAAAGGAAATCAAACCAATTTCAATCAACAAAAACGTGGAGAGATGACCCACTATACTTTAAAAATGTCATTTTGTATCCCAACAATTGAACGTTTTAGAGAAATACTACAAGTCCGTAAATTCGTGTTTGAAGTTGCATTTAGCATTTAACAATGAAGATCTTTGTGACTGAAATGGCTCAGTAGTTAGAGCACCAGACATTAGGTAACATTATAGAGCTAGGGTTTTTAGGTTGTGGGTTTGATACCACCTAAATTTTAGAATTCATTTTTTTTCTTATCGTTTGTTAAAATATTCAAAACTGAATATAGTTAGAAATTGTGCTTTTGTAAACTTGCAATATAACATCATATAGTATATTTGGTTGGAAAAAAATTAATTTGAAATTGTTTTTTTTCGACAAAACCAAATGGTCATTTGCGCTATCTTGTTCCATCATCTTCTTTATAGAAAATGTTTTAACAGAAACTCACATTGTATGACTGTCAACATTTTTCAGAGGTAATTGCTCACCATATTTTCATGGTCAATTTATTTAAAGTCAATCTGTCACTTGAGCAAATTTGTTTTGAATTTTGAAGAACATGTTCTATATTTCCTGGTGCTTTACAGTAATAGGTTGTTTATTGTCATACACTGTGCAGATATTTTCATTAACAACAGTCATTTGTGTTTTCATTATAGTTTTTTTTTAAAACGTGAATTTTGTTATATAATAAATTGTAGTTTTTCAATGTTTCAAGGTGCCCCATTTGCCAGAATTCTCATAATATGTTGTTTCAATACATTTGTTTCTTTTTTCCATTTTTTTATATAAGAAAAAAAAGTTGAGTAGACATAAACTTTTCTAGGGTATTTATTGAACTTTTTCTCAGAATGTGTGATTGTTGTTCAATACCTCAAGTTTTGTATCAATTTACAATGATTTGTGATTATACCTACCTCAAGTTGAACATGAATTGTAAATTGTCTGTACACAGTTTATAAATTTACTTTTTTAATAATTGACATGATGTCGTTATTGATCTGAGATTGTTTTATAGGAATTTGATTACCATATTCTTTAATTTAATGTCAATTTTGGTTGTGCTCATATCTTAACCCATACTCATATTTTCAAGTAACAAAGAGAATCTATGAATTATATACAAATAATACCTCATACCATATTATCACATATATATATACAGTGGTTTTTATCAATAAAAGTTACGTTTTGTTAATATTGATCTTGTTTGTTAAGTTACGGAAAGTTGTTTTTTTTCATTTCTATGATAAAATAAACTCTATTAGGATCATGATTTGAACAAACTCGAATTCTACCCTACACTGAAAAAAGTTTTTAGGTGTTTCACCCATGTTATGTATTGATTATACGAAATAACACATCCGTTTGTTTTGCCGTTGGGATGACTATTTCTACCAAACAGTCAAGTGGTTAAGAACGATGTAGCGACCTTGACCTCTTGTGACCAAAAACCTTGACTTTTGCTGAACAGTTTATCTCATAGATTTCAGAATGTTGTTGGTTGTCGATGGAAATGACAGTAAACTTATGGCGTTGAAAAAGAATATAAAAACAACATTTTTGTACGGATTACCAGATATTTAAAAGTATATCGAGGCAATAATAATTATTATAGCGAGTAGAACCTGTCGTAAGAAAAAATCATACACAAACAGCGCTCTGGTTATTTTCTCAATGGTCATTCTGCACTTTTTGAAAAATTATTTTTATTTTCAGACTTTTACTTAAGACTTAATAAATGTCTATTGCAAATAATGCTAATTATATTGAACACGTGCTAAAATAATAATAATTTCTTCTTGGTCACAAATAACTGATAATAATCAGTGTTGTTTTATTTGTTCTGTGCTTTGTATTGTTAAAAGAAGATTGTTTAATATATGGTGGTATGGGACACCTACAATGTACAAATGACGTACGTATGACTTTCCTCCTAACGAAGAATGAATAAAATCAAGTATAACTTTATATTTTTTTCTTTCCATTTTTGGTACCTAACAGCGTAGCGCAATGGGTTAAAATGTTAGCTTTAAATAAATAAGTCATGAATGTGAAACCAGCTGTGGATTTTATAATTTTTTACTTTCCAAAAAACTTTTAAAACAAAAAGTCATATATTTTTAGGTCAAATATTGTAAAAGTTAGTAATTCTAGACAGGAGAAAATTTTGAATATATACAAATATGACAAGTGTCCAATACCATCCCTCTCTAAATCCTTACTGGAAGAAAAAGACAGATGGGTTACGTATTGTTGAAAATTTCATATTATTTTATTTCGTAATTTTCAAATTATTCCATTTCTTAGAGATAATTGCATCAGAAAGCTTACATAGATCTTGTAAACGTACATGTTACTTGGTTCCTTTTTTTCTCGAGAAAATGTTTTTTTAATCAAAATTTTTCTCTTGAATGAAATTGTTTGGATGAGGACACCAAGCATATCAATGACAGACACCTAAAAAATGTAGAGGGACGGTTCATAGGTGCATGATCAGAAATTTTTTTTCCGTTCCAAGTAAGAAAATATAAACTGGATGAAGGTACATTTTGACAGTACAGTTTTCAGTATTTATTTTTTTTTTCAGATTCATATTTTAAAGAATAAAAAAAGAAATTCAATTTAACCACAATGTATTCAATTGAATTTTTTGTTAATAAAATTATCCGTAAAAGGAATGCTCCTAGCATAGTTACGCTAGATATATTACATTTATGTTTAATCCAAAACGCAATATAGTAACCTGTACATCGATATCACTTTTGACAAATTATTTATTTTTATTTATTTGCACTTATTTATTATTCTTGTTTCCTTGGTATGTTTTAAAAGCGAAATAATAGATATTTATCATTTTCAAAACATTAGCATTAATGATGATTGCCTTGTTAAGAATACAAGACATATATTTCAGTTGTTATGAAAGTATTTTATTTATAATGGTGGAATGGAAATCTTTACCAGGAAATTCTTAAACAAACCTCGATTGGATATATATCATGTGTTAAGTAAATTGGTGAAGATTGATGCAATTATAAACTTTCTCTTCACCAGACAGATATGGAGTGCATTACTGTATTGGTATTGCATTCCTGGCCTTATTAGGAAAAAAACTAGATTCAGCATTGATTGTACTTGTATTTGTGATGCATACATGTGACATTAATCCTCTTATGTTTATTGCTTTTTCTAAATGTTTGATTTTAAAATTCTAAAGGTGCTAATGATTCTAGATGTGAACCATAAGATTGAAACTGTGTGTTTGTTATCAAAAACACAAACAATCGACTCATCTTTTTAAAGAGCTATGTAACTTGCGGATTCAATAATTTGATGAATGTACAAGTCCATCACTCTTTTGGTCCGAGAAATTGCATAGAAGAATTAACTCCCCCCAAAACTCTTTCTATCTATGTATGAGTATTTCAAACTAAAAATATGATAAACATGACTATTCATGGCTGCTATCAACATTGCAAAATTTTCATTAAACTTAAAAAATTGACTTTATCTTTTTGCTTTGTTTTACATAGAAAGAATTACTGGAAAAGTCTTTTGGAATATATATTATATTTACTTTCCTTTTTTTACAAAAGAAAGAAATGCAATTTGTTTTACAGATTTGTACAGGAAGAACGGAAGACCTTTTTGTTGCTATAGCAACAAGAGTCTAGGTTTTTTAAACTCAAATGTGCAAATTGCCAAAATTTACACTTCAACGAAGAATTATTTTGTAAACTTTACATTTTAATCTGTAAAATTTACACTTGATCGTGTTACCCTTAAATGCAAGAAATTAATACATAAATCTGGGGGAAAATATTTCACAAACTGATCCTTTGCTTTTTGTTCGCTACCTTCAAAATGATTTAAAATTTGAATGGATACTAAGATTCTATAGAATAGTTAAATTTAGAATTTTAAGTTAACTTAAATATCAATACATTTGAATAAATTAAAAGAATTCGGTTCGAATTTATTTGAAGACAGGTTCTAGTATTTCACAATTTAGTTTGGTATTGCATCATCTACTTACCTCAATTTTAAAAACGTTCATTTTGCATGTAAATTTCAAAAGCACAATATTTCATAGTCGAGCAAGTTCAATAAATACTATTCAAAGACCAATAGTTTGTTTGACAGTATCTAATCAACACAATGAAAATAAGTTCACTTTATTTTCAAACTGTCGATACATTTCTGTGCATGTTATTCCATACTTTCAAATTGTTAAAAGGCTGTTAAAAATTATAGATCAAAGCATACTTAAAAGTTTTAACCTTCTTGACGTTTCAAAATGTAAGAGAATATTGTCCAAAGTATATACACATATAGTGGGTTTTTTTTCAACTAACTGATCATTGCTTTAAACGTTGTAATGTAAAGTATACGTTGTTGATTCCGTGATTCTGTAAAAAATTAGTCAAAATACGCAGTTGTAGCCATCATGAACATCAATCTTTAACCAAGGCTGAGTCCACCGCCGAGTCCACCGACATAACCACCGCCGAGTCCGCCAACATAACCACCGCTGAGTCCGCCGAGTCCACCGACATAACCACCACCGAGTCCACCGACATAACCACCGCCGAGTTCACCGACAAAACCACCGCCGAGTCCGCCGAGTCCACCGACATAACCACCGCCGAGTCTACCAACATAACCACCACCGAGTCCACCGCCATAACCATTGCCGTGTCTATAGCTATCGCCATAACCACCGAGGCCGTGGAGATTATATATAACTCTTCGGTAGGTACCTGAAAAAATTCATGAGGCGGCTATATATTTTTTTTTTTACATCAAAGTATCTTTGAGCGCATTTACATCATTTCTCGTTTTAAATTACTCTTGTTTTAATTTATTTTATTGTCAAGTGGAAGAAATTAAAAAAAAAAATTAAACAAGTAAAAACAAAATCAGTTATCATTTTAAATATTTCTTTCTTTTCCAAATCAGTAACATAACAGCAAAGAGCAATAAGTAAGAGCGTTACCTAGGGATATGTAATCCCACTCGGACTTTTATAATTTTTGCCTTTCCCAAAAAAATTAAACATAATTTTTAGTCCAATTTTGTGAAATATTTAAATTCTCGACCGGTGAAAGTATTTCGATTATAATATACGTTTGTTAACAAAATACTAATATATAAATAAAAAAAAATATAGTGTAAAATTATATATATTTAATTTGCTGTATTATTAAGTTAACTCATCATCTTTTAACAAAAGACAATTCTGCTAGTTTCAAGCAAAAATAAAACTTTTTGTATTTGTTACCATTAACATTTTTACACCATTAAACTGTGCTAATTAAAATGAATATTTTTGGAGGAAAATTTTAAACACATTCTTTGGTAGGTTTTTGTTGAAAACGCAATAAAAAAAGCCAAATCTTAGAAAAATCTTACGTAGACTTACCCATCGCAATGGCTACCAGAGACATCATAAAAAGCAACACACCAGTAGTGGTCTTCATTTTGATTCTAAAGGTACTCTCAGTGAAAGTCGTCGTTCCTTTTATATGCATTCTATATCCATGGTCTTACCAATCATTGTCGCCTTAAACAGTTAGTTTCCGGGTCAGCATTGACGAGGTTACAAAGTCATGTTTTTTAATCTATCAATCATACATTTAATACATTTAAATGATTTAAGTCTCCATCTTGCAGTATGTCAATCAAGAGATTTAACATGGACATAGAACTTTTTACATTGAATATCTAAACATTTTTGAAGAATTTTAGTGAGTTTGGAGATAGAAAATTACAAATTGATAAAAAAAAATAAAATAAATGTGCACTAAGTTTATAGATAATCATTGTGACCGTTAGTAAACTGTTAAATTGATTGAAGGCGATAGAGCATTCTTGAATTTGTATCAAATTGGAGATAGACACAAAACTCAAGGTATCGTGTATATATCGTAGGTGTAACTGACACCTTTTTAGATTATAACACTAAAAGATATACATGTATTCAGTCAGTTGGTTGTGGTTTCTTCTATTCACTAGTTTAGTCGTTCATAAAGACTGTGTGCAGAGTGATATCACAATGTCGTTAGAATTTGAAAAAATGTGTGATTTTTTTGTCTTCTTGTTTATATATAGTTACTTAATTCTTCTAGAACTTCCCAAGATATATCTGGTAGCCATTTTTTTGTTATTTAAAATATGTTTTGTCTAGATTTCATATTTCAACGGTATACCTCCAAAGAAATTCTTGATACAACAATATTAACGTAACCGTTTCAAGTTGTTTGTGCACTTCCTGTTTGAGGGGGGGGGTCAGGACCACCTCAGGGGGCCCATGACCTACATACCATGTGATTCCCCTTAACACGAGGAACACGAATATATGTGGTCATTTCCAATTCCCGAGGGGTGGGGATGAGCCCAGGGGTCAGATCTAATAAACCCTATATATTGCCTGTAACAGTCAATATATGATTCTGAAAACCCTATATTATTACCTATGTCCGTTTTCAAGTTACAACCATTTAGAGTCTACAATCTTTCCCATAAGGTTCAATATTAGACCCCACAATCTTTTGACCCCCCAGAAAAGTGGTTGGCCAACCACAAATGAGAAAAATCAAACCAGATTGCACATCTAGATATGCAGGGCTATCGTATCCTAGAGTTTTGATTAATTCTGTTCAGCCATCTCTGAGAAACGCGACGGACAAGTTCAGGGCGGGAAAGAAGAAGAAGAAGAAGAACCGTACAAAAACACTAAGTCTCCAAACTTAGTTTGGGAGACTTAATAATAGTTCAAACTATAAATATGCCTTTCCTTTACTTATTTTGAAAATATCCTTGATCCATTAATAATTTCGGGAACATTATCATTTATGTTTGGGACCCCATATTTAAAAAAAAAATGGCATGTGATATAGGTCACATATAAAACAAATGAACATCTTAGGTCCCCATCTTTATATCCAAGATGTTTTTGGATGATTGACATCACTAGTAATTCAGGTAGATGCCAACCTTTTTAAGTATGTTTGTTTTGTAAGATTTTGCATTGTTTCAACAAAAACTTTAGTTTTTCTTCTGGTTAAAAAAATCTAACTTAATAACAAAAATGATTGAACACATTAAACAAAAACTGTTTTAAACTGACTTTTTTTTTGTTTTGATATGAAAATAAAACGTCAAATTGTCTAAAATAAAAAATAACACTACAATCAAAGCTCTGTTGCATACATAAGAGGCTTTTTGTTATCAGTATCAGTGGGGTTTTCCCTAAACGTTATCCTTAATACATGATGTATGTTGTATTGGTTTTAATAGCAGAACACAAATTCAAGCGCATTTAGCTCATTTACCTTGACTTTACTTTCGGTTGAACCCTTGCACGTAATTTTTATGGTTTTTATTGCTGCGGTTTTTTATTTTTAATTTTTTAAGGAAGTAGGGGCTTGGAAAAGAAAGGTTTTAATCAAAATGCATGTCATGAACAAAAATGTTTCTTGAGATAAAACTAAAAAATCTGAAACCATGTTAAATTCGTTTGTATTATAAAGCATTTTACATTTACAATATGAATGCAAATTTTAGACTCATGTTGTCGAGAAACGGCTGGCACTTTTAGGTCTAACCGTTTCTCGACAGCAGGAACCTAAAATTCATAAATTAATAATTTTTTATAAAATTTAAAACTTAAAAGTAGAAGTTTAAAATATTGTAAAAATTATATATTTTCTGATCCGAAAGCTTTTGCTACATAATTCATGGGAACAAACGGACGGCTATTTAATTTGTAGAAATATTTATTTACACAAACAGTGATATTAGATCTTATCATACATTTTGAATTAAACAGTACGAAGCATCGTTAATACTAATTCTATAACAAAACGTTAAAAAGGAAAACTTTAATTGTTTGTAGTATGCTTCAATATTCCTCCTACAATATCATGGCAGTGGCTATGATTTAAATTATGAGTAGAAAAGTTCGTTGTATGGCCGATAATGTAAACTTTAATTCCAAAACATTCATTTTGTTTCAAAAAGAAACGTAATTCGGTTCTTTGCAAATAAATTCTAAATGCAATTGATAGACTGGATACTAGTAATAAAATTTCAGTGCGTCTGAGTGTATTAATGGCTTTGTAAACATGCAAGGCTTACATATCAAACATCGAAGAAATAAACTTAATTAAAATAATTGTGTAAGCGTTTGTCGTGTTAAAAATAAATAAGCCATTTCATTCAAAAATAAGAAATTAGAATTCAAATCATGAGCTAGTGTTTGCATAAATCATGAAACAAAATGGATAATTAATGTCTATAAAATCCGTTTTGCAATTACGTTTAAATGTTTGGTAGTATTCGGAATTGCACATTATTTTTAGTAGTAATGAAGACAAACTATTACACTCTAGCTCAGTACCATAAAATATTCACTCCATTCTAATTGATAGATGGATTGAATTCCAATTAAGTATAAAATGAAATAATGTAAAATACTTTTAAATATAGATAGATTACATCAACAACAATCAGTAACAATGAATTTGTATAAAAAAATATCCCTGCACTCAGATTTCTACATAAATCAGTTACAACATTTTTAAAACAGTGTATCTTTATGATCTGCCAATTACCATTATTGAAAAATGTCTTAGAATCAATACATGGTTTAAATACAGCCATAAGATAATTGAAAATGTAAGATATTTACTAATAGATGAAAAGACATCATCACATGCGTGGCTATAATTCTAACGCGGAAATGTTTAGTTTTAGTCCACGTTGATTGGTGAAATCTTGTACACAGAATGCATATATAAGACGTGTTGACTTTAAACAAGAATATTAGAGCTTATCAGAATCCAAATGAAATAATTATATACTTGCCTTTGTTTTTATTAGGTCTTTCCACCTTTCAGGTTAAAGACCTCTTGTTTTCTTTATGTTTTTTAATTTTCTTCTTCTTTTTTTTCTATTTACCTCGGAGTCACTTTTTTGTTATTAGGGTTATCTAAATAATTTAAACTTGATGTAATTGCTTATTAAAAGTTATGACCCTGTGTCAAAAAACTTTACAGAGTTACTGCCCTTTGAGAAGGAAATCCTTGTTATCGCTACTCCTCTGAAACCATAAGAGATAGAGACTTGCAACCTTTACTAACGTCTGTAGTTCACTTAGACGCTCCTTCAATCTATTCATATCGAAAGGGTCCAAGACCCCCTTTTATCAATTATTGCCCCTGAAAGTATTTAAATTTCTATTAAATAACTTCCAACTTTTTTACTATATGTCATAGATATTTCGGACCACTTGGGATGGAAGCGTCTTCCTTGGCCGATCAAAATGACATAAAGGTCAAGGGTTAAGGTCATTTGAAAATCCGTGTATTCATGAGTTTTCCTATCTCTTTTGTTTAGGGTGGTATAGAGAAAGTTTTTCAAAGATGAAGTAGGACTTCTTAAGACATTTCAAAATTTAGTCCTTCAGCTCCCACCTTGAAATGGTAAATGGGTTATTGCCCCTTTTGTACGAAATACTTGTTATCGCTACTTCTCTGAAACCATAAGAGGTTTACCAATGTCTTCAGTACACTTGGAAGTTTCTTCAATCTATGATCCCAAAAGGGTCCAACATCCCCTTCTAGCAAAAATTCCCCTTTCAATTTCATTGAATTCACAAATGCATACGAAATACCCCCCTTTTTTAATGTGTGACTTTGACCTTTGACCGTTTGATCTTATTATATGTACAATTAGCTCTTTCAAACACCCCCTTACTTTAAGGTTTGACCTATGACACGACTTTGACCTTTGGCCTTGACCTTTAAGCACTGACGTGTTACAAGTATATTTAACGTATACACATCAGATTTATTTATATGTACAATTAACTCTTTCAAACACCCCCTTTTATTTTTAGGTTTGACCTTGACCTTTGACCTGAGATTTGACGATGACATTTTAGAACTGATGTGTTATAAGTATATGCAACATATATATCAGATTAAGTTATATGTACAATAAGCCCCCCCCCCCCCTCCCCCGCGTTCTCTTTTTTATACAAGGATTGAATTCTTATATGAACCCTCGACCCTCGATATTTGAACTTGAAATTTAATATTTCTTTTTTAAAATAACACCTAACAAATCGTTACAATCGTTTGTCAGAATTTGTTTTTGAAAGTCTGAAACTCTGCCTGCGATTGGACTCCAGACTGCGTTTGAGACTACGCCTCCAAATTCCAGCTCCAGTAAAACTCTGTAGAACTTGAAGAAAATTCATGGGATTGTTCCTCACACCTGAATCTAATTGCCTGCCAAATTTCAAACGAAATGAACCATATTGAAGAAAGTTATCCACTCCAGCGGCATCGAACCATAATCCCCAGAATCGAAATTTCAACGCTTCGATATTTGTATCTAATAAATTCATGCTCAAATTTCACTGAAAATTTGTGTTTACATTTCTTTCAGCAACCTGTGACGATATGTGTTGAAGTTCTACGAACGATAACTCTTCCTTCCCAGACCCCGATTTTTACATTTTCTTTCAGTTTGTTTATTTCCCGACTTGGCTGAAATACATGACTGGCCTTAATTCAGTTCCGATTTTCCGTACTTGTAATTACGAAAGATGAATAGGGCCACTTAAAAAAAATATTTTTATCTCGTAATTACGAGAAAAGATCTCGTTATTACGAGTTAATTATCTCGTTATTACGAGAAAAGATCTCGTTATTACGAGTTAATTATCTCGTTATTACGAGTTAATTATCTCGTTATTATGAGTTAATTATCTCGTAATTACGAGAAAAGATCTATTTTTGAAATGGCGCGTTTCATTATTCTATTCTTTTTATATAAAGTGTATGAACTACTGCAATGTCTATTAATATACACTTACTTAGCATGATCATCGTTTAAAACGCAAACATTTGATATAAAATCGGACCAAGCAGTTTTAAAGAAATTTCAGAAGAATTAGCAAAGCAAATTGATTAATAAATTCATTGAACTATATGTCAATAATTAAGAAGGATACGTGTAATTTGTTTTCAGACTCCAAAATGTTTATATACAAAATCAATTATTTTCAATATACATGTAGGTTGTGTATAAACATATTAAACACAAATTCGGGTAAATCCTGGATATCCATACTCATGACTGAAACTATATAGTCATTAAAGTTATCTGTAACTAATAAAATTGTGTTTTTACGACTATAGGACTACCTGGAATTTGCTTCGGAGTGGGATTATAATATATATAAGTTGAATAGAAGAATTACATGAAGTTCTTTCCTTTTATTAATATCAGATAAATTGTCAAATCCAATCATTTTGATATGTAGAAATTAATGAATAAGGATCGTTGTTTTTTTAAATATTGATCAAAATTGAATCAACGTTTCTGGAATGAAAAAGATAGACTGAAAGTGTGATCCAGTCGAATTCTTTTCAGAAACGCACCATTTTATATATATCTTTTCTCGTAATAACGAGATCGTTTCTCGTAATAACGAGATCTTTTCTCGTAAAAACGAGAAAATTATCTCGTAATAACGAGATCTTTTCTCGTAATAACGAGATAATTAACTCGTAATAACGAGATCTTTTCTCGTTATTACGAGATCTTTTCTTGTAATAACGAGATAATTAACTCGTAATAACGAGATCTTTTCTCGTAATTACGAGATAAAAATATTTATTATGTGACCCTATTCGGCTTTCGTATGTAATCCACAAATGTATGACAGTAAATAGATTTCTGAGCACGTGCATTTCAAATCAGCAGGAGAAAGTGTGTCAGTTCATCCGATGTGGCCTTCCAACATCTTCAAATAGCCGCTCGCGACAAGAGTTTGACCTGGCCTGTGGATTTCAAACTCAACGCTATCCGGCCACATTGTTTAAAAGCAGCAATGATTTTTATTAACAAATCGATAAGCAATTGAACCAATCGCTAAGCGCCTATCTATTCATTACGCTTCTCAATGTTGTATAACTTTTTTCAAAATGTAAACATGGCAGATCTAAGTCCCTTTAATATGATATTTTAATATATATTATTGCATCATATGATCCAATATGTAAAATATGATATTATACAAATATTGACTGGGGTTGAGGGCAATATTGATTATAATAGCCCCCGAGGGACGAAATATTGCACGACGCGAAGCGGAGGGCAATATTTTCGTCCCAAGGGGGCCAATATAATCAATGTTGCCCGAAAACACAGTCAACATTTGTTTTGTTATATGAAGAAACAAACCAAAATTTAAGAAAGTAATTGAAAACAAATCGCCGTAATTTTCTCAACTCAACAAAGAATTCATAAATTCAATTTTGTGCAAAGTTCATTTCCAAAATATCCTCAGCATCAAAAGGTCACTGGTGATATTCCTCCGACCGCAAGAATTCTACCTGATTTTACTTCACAGTAATAAGCAAATCCTTATATCCGTTATGATAGCAAACCGTCGCATTGCGCGTCCGTGATTTACTTGCCTTGATTGACTGTCTATTATGACGTCACCTTGTTTTGGAGTCGCAAAGAATTATTTACGTCATCGTTTACTAATCAACAAATCAGAGTCGATAATTTCAAATAGAGGGAATGTTGTCTAGATATTTTTCCTAGCCGGTCAATATCAAAAAAATATTGACCGGTCAATATTTTTCGGACGAGTTAATATTACAATTATTGACTATTTGTCTAGTTAGAGTTATATAGTGAGAATATACTACGGAATATAACAATGTATTATATAGTATTATAGTATATATTATGATATTGTATTATGTGATAAAATACAATTATTTATAATGTAAGAGTATGAAAATTGTTGATTTGAATAAATAAATAAAGTTATTGTAATATAAATAAATAAAGTTATTGTAATTAATACATCTAAACATTACACATATAAAAAGTTAGATCCACTTTTAATTCATACACATGTACATATACCCTTAGGGCAGTGCTTGATCATGAGTTGGTCAGTGGATATTTGTGATCTTGGTTTTTATTGGTTGTTTGTGTCAGGTTGAATTTGGTTGGTTTGTATATTTTGCTTTATGTGTTTTACCGCCAAGTTTGACAATCTTTGTCTGGACATTGACCAGAACAGACTATATATTTATATAGAGAAGTAATTTTATTTTGGACCAGACCTTGCTCTTTTTCTGGTAAGTTATACTAAGTATACTAATGTCCTATAACACTTACTATTAATAAATTGATTATCCTATTATAAATTGCAGAAAACATTAATTAAGTCCATGATCACAAACTAATGAGTATGAATGAATTGGAATGAAAAGATATTTTTATATGGAATACAGTGTTGATTATAAAGATCAATATTTGGTTTATTTATTATAGTATTAATTGATTCTCAAATCAATTGTATATAAGAATTTTATGATGATCAGATATTTGATTAAATTGGTCATTTATAAGATCAATTAGATTATATTTCAGTAATAAATATTTTTAGAATTATTCTGTTCGTATTACAGAATCAGTCAATGTCAATATAATTTCACCACGCATTCGGTGTACGTATTATGAGCCTGTTCCCATAGAATGGTAAAAAAGTGTTTTCGAATATTTTTTATCTGATTAATATATTTTATGACTTATTTTGGAGATATGTAATTCATGTACATTATAAGAGTTACCTCCCGCTAAATGTTTAAAGTACAATTACAGTAAGATAATGTAAAAATATTATCTTGATGGAAATACATATATATTGTACTAATGTTATATTTTGATATAAATTATATTATTGTTTTATGATATTTCAGGGCTTAAATATACATTGCAAATTTTAAAGTCACTGTGTCCGGATACGATTAAACGAACCATACAGATATCTTTGTTGTCAGTTATTTTAAACAAAGACTGTAACAATAACACAATACAATGTCATATCATATGTTACAATATCATATCTCATCATTGTTTATTACAGTAATTTATTGTATGATATGATATATATTGTAAGTATGATAGGATGCAATATTGCATTTTATATTATTGTATTGATAAACATTGTATCTTATAATGCCGTATGAAATAAGCATATGATTTTCATACAATTTTTTAAAGATGATATACGATATTGTATCAAAACAGTATCCATGAATATCCAAGATCATAAAGTATGATTTTCATATAAAATGATAAAGGTGGTCTCATAAAGCTGATGGCTCGTCTCGGTGAGCTTTATAATCTGTGATTACCTATGTTTAATAATATTATCAGTAAAAGGAATGCTCCTAACATGGTTACATTAGATATATGTATATTACATTTATGTTTAATTCAAAACGCAATATAGTAACCTTAAAATCACTTTTGACAAACTCTTGCACTTAATTGTTATGAAAGTGTTTGATTTATTTTTGTGGAATGGAAAGTTTTACTAGGAAATTCTTAAACAACCCTCGATTGGATATATATCATGTGTTAAGTAAATTGGGTGAAGATTGATGCAATTATAAACTTTCTCTTCACCAGACAGATATGGAGTACATTACTGTATTGGTATTGCATTCCTGGCCTTATTAGGAAAAAACTATATTCAATATTGATTGACTGTACTTGTATTTCCAATGCATACATATGTGACATTAATTCTCTTATGTGTATTGCTTTTTCTAAAGGTTTGATTTTAAAATACTAAAGGTGTTAATGATTCTAGTGAACCATAAGATTGAAATGGTCTGGGTTTTTTTTTTTATGAAAAACACAAACAATCGACACATCCTTTTGAAGAACTATGTAACTTGCGGATGCAATAATTCGTTCACTTTATTTTCAAATTGTCGATACATTTCTGTTTATGTTATTCAATACAAAGGCTGTTAAAAATTATAGATAAAAGCATACTTAAAAGTTTTAACCTTATTGACGTTTCATAATATAAAAGAAAATTGTCCAAAGTATATACACCTGTAGTGTTTTTTAACAAACTGATCATTGATTTAAAAGTTGTAATGTAAAGTATACGTTATTGATTCATTGGTTCGGTAAAAAGCAAGTCAATATCCGCAGTTGTAGCCACCACAGGCATCGATCTTTAACCAATGCCACCGTCATAAACACCGATCTAACCACCGCCGCCGTATCTATTGCCTATTCCACCGCCAAAAACACCGCCTAATGCACCGCCAAAATCACCAACGTATCCACCGCCGTATCTACCGCCAAAATCACCGCCGAATCCACCTCCGTTTCCTCTGCCATATCTTCCGCCGTATCTACCGTATACACCGCCATATCTACCGCCCAATCCACCGCCATATCCTCTGTCATAATCGTCGACGTATCCACCGCCACGTCCTACAAAAATTTATGAGGCGACTATTTTTTCACATCAAAGTATCGTCGAGTGCGTTTTCATCATTCCTCGTTTTAAGCTACTCTTGTTTTAATTTATTTTGTTGTCAATTTGCCAAAAAATCAAATAATTTAAACAAATAAACAACAAAATCAGTTATCATTTTAAATATTTCCTTCTTTTCCAAATCAGGAACCTAACAGCGAAGCGCAATGAGTAAGAGCGTTACCTACTGTTATGTAAGTCATGAGTTCGAATCGGTCAAATTTATTGAAATTCCGAAATTCTAGACCGATGAAAGTATTTCGATTATAATGTACTTTTATCATTTATATTTTACAGGTGTCACATACCACTTAAAGAATAAATTGATTTTTAAAAAAAATACACGTTTGTTTAAAAAATACATTCGCTAATATATTAATAAAAATTATGTATATTTACTGTTTTATGAAGTCATCTTTCAACAAAAGACACTTATGCTAGTTTTAAGCAAAAACAAACCTGTTTGTATTTGTTGCCATCAACATTTTTACACCATTAAACTGTGTTAATTAAAATGAATACTTTTGGGGGGAAATTTCAAAACACATTCTTTGTTAGTTTTTTGTTTAATCATTTTGCTAACAAGTTCAATTTTTAAATCAGAAAAAATGAATTTTTTGCTGAAAAACGCAATTTTAAAAAGGCCAAATCTTACAAAAACCTTGTTTGAACTTACCCATCGCAATGGCTACCAGAGACATCATGAGAATCAATACACCAGAAGGGGTCTTCATTTTGATTCTAAAGAACACAGGTACTCTCAGTGAAAAATGTCGCTCCTTTTAAATGCAATCCATGTAAATGATTTTTACCAATCAGTGTCGCCTTAAACAGTTAGTTTCCGAGTCAGCATTTATGAGGTTACACAGTCATGTTTTTAATCTATCAATCACACATTTAAATGATTTAAGTCGTCATCTTGTAGTATGTAAATCATTTAACATGCACATAGAACATTTTACATTGAATATCTAAACATTTTTGAAGAATTTTAGTGAGTTTGGAGATAGAATATTACAAATTGATAAAAGAATAAATAAATGTGCTCTAAATTTTATAAATAATCATTGTGGCCGTTAGTAAACTGTTGAATTGATTTGAAGGAGATAGAGCATTCTTGAATTTGTATCAAATGGAAATAGACAAAAAATTCATAGTATCGTGAATATATCGTAAGTGTAACTGACACCTTTGTATTATTACACAAAGCGATATATTCAGTCAGTTGTAGCTTCTTCTATTCACTAGTTTAATCGTTCATAAGGACTGTGTGCAGAGTGATATCTCAATGTCGTTAGAATTTGAAGAAAAAAATTGTGATTTCTTGCTGTCTTTCGTTTTACAATGATATTTTGTATCTTTCAATGTTTTTTTCTTATTCTTTTCCAAGTTTTGCGAGTTTATATGTAGTTACTTAATTCTTGTAGAACTTCCCAAGATGTATCTGGTAGCCATTTTTTTGTAATTTCAAATATGTTTTGTCTTCAGATTTCAACGGTATACCTCCAAAGAAGTTCTCGATACAACAACATTAAGGATACTATAATGGGTAAGTTTAAATAGGTTTGCTCCTCTCTTTTTTGGTAACTATTTTATATCACCTCTTGTCTAAAAATTTTGCATCATATATTGATGCTATTTGCATATTTATATTTTACAATGCCAAATAAACCATATTGAATAATATTGTTAAAAGAGAATGACATATTTACAGAGTTTAGTAAGGAACTATATTTTTTGGCGGAAAGTTTTCAAGAAATGAACAATTTTCATAACTCAGTAGTTTTAGAGTACTGTTTTTTTAGCCTTCTAAATTTCTGCGCAAACTAAACTTTCAGATAGTTTGTGTATTACGATATATTCATGTTGTTCTGAAAACAATTTTAGAACAATACATTTATATATATAAATATATATATATATATATATATATATATATATATATATATATATATATATATATATATATATATATATATATTGGCATATTTAGCTTATATTTCGTGGAAATCACGAAAAAATGAACTCCAATTTTGGCCTAAATTTAGGTTATTTCATGTTATATCTCAATTTTTGGAGATGTGACTCCTACTCTTTTTACTTTTATATGAGACATTATTAGTCTATTTGAATCCAGTGTTCTAGAAAGTTGGCATCACTATTTTTTTATTTGCGTTATAATTTGATTGCTCGACAATTTTGTAATAATCTTTTGCTGTTACTGTTGTATTCATTATGCACGCGCATTTGAAGCCATCAGTAAAGCTGAAATATTATTGCCAAATAATATGTTTTATGTCATCATTGTATCGTTAATTCTATTTTTAGAAATTCTAATTTAAGTTCCGGTTTTTATTGGTTATTTTTAGCTAATTTGTCCATCATGTATCTATTTATAAATGCCTGTGCTTGTACCTTGTCATTAGCCAATGAAATGAGAGTATTTCGATCACGTGTATATAACTTTTGTTTTAAACTCAAGTGTCAGAAAGACGTGTTTCAGTAATCTAAGATATTGATCGCTTTGTAAAGTTTAACCCACCACCATCCCCATCTAACCGTCCAAATAATTTTATAATTTAAAACAGTCATAATAGCTTGTGCCAATATCAGAAATCCATTCTAATGTTTACATTGTGTGCATCATGGTTTTATTAGATTTATGGCAGAACTTTGTATATGCAACCTTAATTTTTTACATGTTTATATTAAGGGAGATCACCCTGCCATTGTTGTTTACTATTTTTGGTTATATTTTACCGGGTGATCTCAATATTTGTTCAGGTGTTTTTTAACTAATAAGGGAGATCCCACAGTACCTGTTACATAAGTCATTTTAATAAGTTTAAGTATTGACTTTGTCAGGGATCTCCCTGTTTGTGATGTGGTTTATTTGTACAAGTTTTTGATTCGTCATTAATAAATGACATTATTTCGTCAATGACCATTTAGTTGTTTTTTAAGGTAAAAAATTAACAAGCTGCAGTTCATAGATGGAACAAAAAGATTTAAGTCTATTAATGGAATAAGCTTTATTGGTAACTGTTAAGATCAATGCATGGGCATAAAAGGTTTTATAACCTTTGACTCGTATATTCCTTTTATAGTCACTACATTGTACGTGTGCTCAACTTCATATTGTTTTGAAATCATAACTAAATAATAGTTTTATCGATAAATATGTGTTTGATTTTTTCAAATAATCGATATCCATGCCAAATTTAGGCAATGATTTCAGGAAAATTATCAATTATGTTTGGGACCCCACATTTCCAAAAAATGGCATGTGACACAGGTCACAAATAAAATAAATGAACTTCTTAGGATCCTCTTAGGATGTTTTTGGATAATTGACATTACTAGTATTTCAGGTAGGTGCCAACCTTTTTAAGTAAGTTTTTTTGGGGGGTAAGATTTGGCATTGTTTCAACAAAAACATCAGTTTTTCTTCTGGTTCAAAAAATCTAACTTATTGACAAAAATGATTAAACGAAAAAACAAACAAAGGGTGTGTTTTAAGAAACGTTTTTTTTCCAAAATATTCATTTTAATTTGTACAGTTTAATGGTGTAAAACGTTGATGGTTTCTTATTCTTATTTTTGCTTAAAACTAGCAGAATATTCTTTTGTTGAAAGATGATGAGTTAACTTCATAATACAGCTTTTTCATCACTTAGAACTGCGCAGCTACACACGTTAACATTATAAAAATTTATAAAAGAAGGTCATAAATGTCTACTTTACAACCATATGTTTCTGAGCTTGCTTTATATATAAATTGTAAATTTGTACGTTATTCGTAAAAAGGTTCACTTAAACTATCAATCGGCAAGGACTACATATATATTTTTAGTGTCTATGGAGGTAAATGTAAGTTATATTTTCATTGAAAATTATATGTATAATAAAGACGTTTTATTTGTTTTACCCTTACCCCATTTCTAAAAAAATATATTTATACATATAGAACTGAAAAAACAACTTTGGACTGGTAAAGAAATGTCTCTCACATTAAAAAAACTGATTTAAACTGACATGTTTTTGTTTTGATATGAAAATAAAACGTTAAATTGTCTAAAATAAAAAATAACACTACAATCGAAGCTCTATTGCATATAAAAGGGGGTTTTATTATCATCATCAATGGGATTTTCCCTAAACGTCATCCTTAGTATAATGTATGTTCTATTGGTTTTCATCGCAGAACGCAAATTCAAGCGCATTTAGCTCATTTATCTTGACTTTACTTTCGGTTGAACCCTTGCACTTAATATTTATGGTTTTTATCGCTGCAGTGTTTTATTTTTTTAAGGAAGCAGGGGCTCGGAAAAGAAAGGTTTTAATCAAAATGCGTGTCATAAACAAAAAATGTTTCTTAGAGTAAAATTAAAGAACCATGTTAAATTCGTTTGCATTATAGAGCAATTTGCATAGAAAATAGAAGTGCAAATTTTAGATTCATGTTGTCGAGAAACGGCTAGCACTTTTAGGTCTAACCATTTCTCGACAGCAGGAACCTAAAATTCATAACTTAATAATTTTTATAATATCTAAAACTTAAAAGTAGAAGTTTAAAATATTGTAAAAAAAAAAATTATCCGAAAGTTTTTGCTACATAATTCATTGCAACAAACGGACGGCTTTTTAATTTGTAGAAATATTTATTTACACAAACAATGATATTAGATCTTATCATACATTTTAAATTAATAAATTAAATTTTGATTCCAAAACATTCATTTTGTTTCATCAAGAAACGTGATTCGGTTCTTTGCAAATAAATTCTAAATGCAGTTGATAGACTGAATACTAGTAATAAAAGCTCAATGCGTCTGAGTGTATTAATGGCTTTGTAAACTTGCAAGGCTTACATAACAGACATCGAGGAAATAAACTTAATTAAAATAATTGTGTAAGCGTTTGTCGTGTTAAAAATAAATATGCCATTTCATTCAAAAATAAGAAATTAGAATTCAAATCAGGAGCTAGTG
Organism: Magallana gigas; assembly: GCF_963853765.1. Taxonomy (NCBI): domain Eukaryota; kingdom Metazoa; phylum Mollusca; class Bivalvia; order Ostreida; family Ostreidae; genus Magallana; species Magallana gigas. The sequence continues at coordinate 30,409,345 of NC_088854.1, forward strand.
TTTGCATAAATCATGACACAAAATGGATAATCAATGTCTATAAAATCCGTTTTGCACTTACGTTTAAATGTTTAGTAGTATTTGGTATTACACATTATTTTTAGTAGTAATGAAGACAAACTTTTACACTAGCTCAGTACCATAAAATATTCACTCCCTTCTAATTGATAGATAGATTGAATTCCAATTAAATATGAATAAAATAATGTAAAATACTTTTAAATATAGATAGATTACATCAACAACAATCAGTAACAATGAATTTGTATAAAAATATCACTGCACTCAGATATCTACATAAATCAGTTACAACATTTTTAAAACAGTGTATCTTTATGATCTGCCAATTACCGTTATTGAAAAATGTCTTAGAATCAATACATAATTTAAATACAGCCATAAGATAATTGAAAATGTAAGATATTTACTAATAGATGAACAGACATCATCACATGCGTGGCTATAATTCTAACGCGGAAATGTTTAGTTTTAGTCCACGTTGATTGGCGAAATCTTGTACACAGAATGCATATATAAGACGTGTTGACTTTAAACAAGAATATTAGAGCTTATCAGAATCAAAATGAAGAATTCTATACTTGCTTTGGTTCTTATTTGGTCTTTCCACCTTTCAGGTTAAAGACCTCTTGTTAAGGTCTTCCGTTGGAAACGGAAGACCTTATTGTTTTTGCTTTGTTTCTTTTCCTCTATTATTAAGGTCTTCCGTTTCCAACGGAAGACCTTATTGTTTTCGTTCGGTTTCTTTTTCCCTATTCTTCTTATTATTATTTTTCTTTTTTTTTCTTACAAATTTTGTGTACGCGATTTCTCGGAAACTGTTCAACCGATTTACGCGAAACTTTTAGATTTGAAAGATAGTGATCTGAACCTTATTGGAAATTTTTTTTACCGATGACGTCACTTCCGGTTTTGAGTTATTCACAATTTAACGATTTTCAGAGGGTCGGCTTGTCCAGGGGTAAACTCCTAAACGATTTAAGATATTGAGTTCAAAATTTCAGGGATTGTAGACAAAAGGTTGTAGATCTGACATGTGGTATATATATTTTCCTGTGACCAAAAGCGCCGAAGCTCGCCCGAGCTCGAAAATTACGGTTAAAAAAGCGTCGTGATTTTACGTGGTTTTCTTTCAATATCTCTTTCCTCGATAGTATTTTGTTATAACATGTAGAAAAAAAAATCTTTATAAAGTCAAGAGCTTTCATTTGAAATCATGAAAAAGGGGCTGGCCCTTCAAATAAGGGGCTGAGGGGGCTCTAAAGTCTTTTAATGATAACTTTTTACTGTGAAATATTTTGTGATACGTTATAGAAGCAATTATGTTCATTCTAACGCTATTCACCTATACATGGCAATCATTTACTCCTATGTTACATAATTAGGGGATTTAAGGGGCCAGAAGTCCAAAACTTTGATGCCCAATATCTCAAAATGGAGGAAAATTTTGATAAGCAATATTGAACAAAAGATACTCAAAATATTGAGCTGAACAATGTACAACCATTTATTCTTTGTTATGCGGTCCTTAAAGGGAGTTACAGGGTCTGTCCCTAAAACGACCCTTTAAAGATATCTCGAGAACGGCACAAAACTTATAATTACTTGTTGAACAAAATGTGTTTGAATTGATTAGAGCTTTCATTTGAAATCATGAAAATTGGGCTGGCCCTTCAAATAAGGGGCTGAGGGGGCTCTAAAGTCTTTTAATGATAACTTTTTACTGTGAAATTTTTTGTGATACGTTATAGAAGCAATTATGTTCATTCTAACGTTATTCACCTATACATGGCAATCATTTACTCCTATGTTACATAATTAGGGGATTTAAGGGGCCAGAAGTCCAAAACTTTGATGCCCAATATCTCAAAATGGAGGAAAATTTTGATAAACAATATTGAACAAAAGATACTCAAAATATTGAGCTGAACAATGTATAACCATTTATTCTTTGTTATGCGGTCCTTTAAGGGAGTTACAGGGTCGGTCCCTAAAACGACCCTTTAAAGATATCTCGAGAACGGCACAAAACTTGTAATTACTTGTTGAGCGAAATGTGTTTGAATTGACAACAGCTTTCATTTGAAATCATGAAAAAGGGGCTGGCCCTTCAAATAAGGGACTGAAGGGGCTCTAAAGTCTTTAATGATAACTTTTAACTGTGAAATATTTTGTGATACGTTATAGAAGCAATTATGTTCATTCTAACGCTATTCACCTATACATGGCAATCATTTACTCCTATGTTATGTAATTAGGGATTTTAAGGGGCCAGATCTCCATCACTTTGATCCTCAATATCTCGAATTAGAGGAAAGTTCTGGAAAGCAGTATTTAACAAAAGATGCTTAAAATAATGTGCTTAACAATGTACAACCATATATTGTTTGTTATCTGGATCCTAAAATGAGTTTTAGGACCGGATATCAAAACGATTTTCCCAGATATCTCAAAAATGGTAATTCATTTCTAAACACTTATTAGCGGTACACAAAAATACCTTTTTAACTAAAATGAATGAAAAGGAGCTGATCCTTCAAATAAGGGACACCAAAGGGATAGATAGTCTTTTATTCATTACTCTTAGATCCCGCCTCCTTTTCCTGATACGTTTCATTGACGAAGATCAAGAGTAAGGTCATTCCGTATCCTAAAAATCGGACGGAAGATCTCCTCGTTGCTCGCAACGAGATCGTGTCTAGTTATTATTATTATTATTTTTTTTTTTCTGTCACGTTTACTCAAAAACGCTTCAGCCGATTTTCATGAAACTTTCAGATCTTATTCATGACAAAATTTGTAAGAAAATTACACGAGATTTTTTTAGTCGTCACTTCCGGTACCGAGATATTAAAAATTTTATGTTTTTGCTTGTTCACGATTTTTCTCAAAAAGTATTCAAGGTAGGACTTTGAAATTTTCAGAGAAGGGAGAGAGTAAACGGCCGCAGTGCCCTTCGCATATCCGAACGTCCGCCGTCACTTCCGGTTGTCACCGGAAGGAAATGAAAAACCTTAATTTTTTAATTTTTTGGATTTGAATTTTTTTTATTTTTTCATTCGATAGAGCCGCTCTCAAAACTTCTGAATATGAAATTCGTTTTAAAATCAATCCACGCATTCTTGAGATTTTGGACTCCAAAGTTCTGAAGCGAGGGTCCGCGTAGCTCAGTCGTTAGAGTGGTGGACTTGTGCCAAGGCGACCCGGGTTCAGTCCCTGAGTGCCGAATCTTTTTTCTCTCTTATTTGAGTTTTGATTAATGGTTTTATCTTTAAAATGATGAATTTGAATGTTTTCCGTTTTATTTTTGTCATAAATAAAAAAAAAAACAGCGGCATTGTTATCAGGACAAATATCTAGCTCTTTTCTGTCAGCAGCTCTCTAAATTCCGACGCTCTTTGCATCGCCGACATCAAAGACATGCCGCCGAAGTGCCCATGCAGTTCGACCGCATTAGAGTTCGCTGGGTCGCTTTGCAGGCATTAAAGAAATGCCGCCATCTCAATGACTGTATGCTCACAACATTTAGCAATGCACCCACGTTATTCTACTCGGCTTAAAAAGGAGGACTGCTTAGTATTTAATCCCATATATAGATACATACATGCATGTATACATGCGTTTATTGACCTAGGTTGCTTATATATTGATTTCCTGAACATTATAAAATACTGTAATCTCTCTCTCTCTCTCTCTCTCTCTCTCTCTCTCTCTCTCTCTCTCTCTCTCTCTCTCTCTCTCTCTCTAAAGAACAAATGTTTTAGCATTTGAATAAGAACTAGTACAGGTAACACGGAGTAAAGTGGGTAGAAGCTAAATGTACATTGGCGTCCAAAAAAATGACATATTTTATATCAAGTTACGGGATAATGTCTATGGATTCAAATAATTTTGAATGCATTGTTTAATGATAGTCTTCTTACTGATTGGAAGTCAACGCTAAAAAGTCATGGTTATGAAAGATGGTATACTTTTTTTCTTATTTTTGTGCATGTCTATATACTGATACAAATCTGTTGCCTGTCGGGATTAAGAAAAACCTCCGAAGTTTATACACGTAATACATGGGTAAAATGCATCAGTCATTGTTTTAGGACTTCCCCTAATTGTTGTTAACCGAATCCGAGATCCACACCTCAAAATTTTATTTTCGAATTTATTGAAGACGAAAATCAAGCTTGGGTCTTTTCACCCCCCTCCAGACACAAACACGCATCAATATTTCAAATGACCTTGCACGGTTACCAAACCTGAATAGTCGGACATCTTACACGTTGTTTTTCATCTTATACAAAAATTCAGCCCCTCTCCCGGTCGGAAACGTCCCAAATTCAAAGACAAATACGGGAATAATTTTGCGTCAGCCATGTTTTGAGACACCTGCAAAGGCTGTGTGTTCTAATCTCCCCGGAGCCAAGATTTGTTCTTTCTCTCTATTTCTTTCTCTCCTTTTTATTTAATTTTCTAACTAAAATATTCAGCATAAAAGGGTTGTTGGACTGTAGTACAAGTTGAAAAACACTCTTCAATTAAGATTTAGACAAAAACAGTCTTATATTATTAGGGTCTTCCGTCTTAAGCGGACGACCTTTCTATTCTTATTGTTATTAGGGTCTTCCGTTTACAAAGGCAGACCCTCTTTTTTTTCTTCGGTTTCTTTTTATTACAGGTCATTAGACCTGTTATTAGGTCAAAAGACCTAATTTGATATGAAATAAAATGGGGCTGGTCCTTTAAATTAGGGATCCAACGGGGTGTATAATCCTTCATCCATCGCTCTTTTAGATCACATCTGCATTTCCTGATATGTTTCGTTGATGAAAATAAAAGGCAAGGTCATTTCCTCTTCTAAAAATCGGACGGAAGACCTCCTCGTTGCTCGCAACGAGATCGTGTCTAGTTTTTTTAAATGATTTTTTCTTCTTCTTCTTCTTCTTTTTTTCTATTTACCTCGGAGTCACTTATTTGTTATCAGGGTTATCTAAATAATTTAAACTTGATGTAATTGCTCATTAAAAGTAATGACCCTGTGTCAAAAAACTCCTGTGTCAAAGATCTTACAGAGTTACTGCCCTTTGAGAAGGAAATGCTTGTTATCTCTACTCCTCTGAAACCATAAGAGATAGAGACTTGAAACCTTTACTAACGTCTGTAGTTCACTTAGACGCTCCTTCAGTCTATTCATATCGAAAGGGTCCAAGATCCCCTTTTATCAGTTATTGCCCCTGAAAGTATTTAAATTTCTATTAAATCACTTCCAACTTTTTTACTATCTGTCATAGAGATTTCGGACCACTTGGGATGGAAGCGTCTTCCTTGGCCGATCAAAATGACATAAAGGTCAAAGGTCAAGGTCATTTGAAAATCTGTGTATTCATGAGTTTTCCAATCTCTTTTGTTTAGGGTGGTATAGAGAAAGTTTATCAAAGATGCAGTAGGACTTCTTAAGACATTTCAAAATGTAGCCCTTCAGCACCCACCTTGAAGTGGTAAATAGGTTATTGCCCATCATGTACAAAATACTTGTTATCGCTACTCCTCTGGGGCCCGTTTCACCAAAGGTCGTACGCCCAGGTGTAGCTCTACGCCGGTGTAATGAAGAATAATGACCCCCGTAGAATAATGACCGGGGGTCATTTTTCTACGTAGAATAATGACCCCCCTAGCTGAAGAATAATTGGATTTTTCTGAAGAAAAAAGACCCAGGGGTTATTTTTCTTCATGTTAAACATGAAGAAAAATGACCCCCATAGAAAAATGACCCCCCCCCCCCGCCCCCCGTAAACATGAATAGAAATTGGTTACACCGTATCCAAGATATGACTTTAAAATTTGCTTAATTTTTTACTCTGTTCAACTGCTTTTGAAGTTATAAACACCGAATTTGTAAATAAATCGCTGTATGTAGTTTTTCATATCCGTAGCAGGCATACACAAAACACTCTTATATTGCCGTAAATTGATTGTTAACAGTTACGTCACTTCTCTCATCGACATACGACGGGAAATGACGCAAATAAAGACAGGTTCATACACAATGAGGATATTGTGTGATAATTAACGAACAATAATCATGAAAGAATAATAAGCAATATTCACTGGTGAATGAATTGTCAATCTTAGAATGATACATGTTTAAGAATTCTTCTTATTTACATTTCGTGAGAAAAGTGATTTTTAAAAAATCATTTTGCGTTAGTTTTGTTTTCTTCTATGTGATACATGAACATCAATATTCTAAACATTTGTTGTAATGTTGTCTTTGTGATCATGAATAAACTTTATTCTTCTAGAGCAAATGTGTGAAGAGTACCTGACTATAGTAAATCTTAATACATAATAAATACTGATCGATTATAATAAGAAAAGATTGTTTCTTAAAGCGTTGATAAGAGGATAGGGCCCATGTTAGGGGGTTTATATCCCCCTTGATTTTGATCACACGATCTTTATTGTATCCAAAGTAACACATGCTTATGCAAACTATTGTTGCATTTATCATCTTGGTATTAACTAAACTTACTAAAGTATGCCGACGATAAAGTAAAATATATTTTCTCAGTACTTTGACGATTTTCATTATTGGCTGTTAACCTCTACTGGCGTAATGGCTGCTGTCAGTGCCTACTAACTTCAGCTTGGTTATAATTCCTAACAGTGGAGTAAACTTTAAATAATTTTGGTTTCATCATTAATTCCGCGTAATGCACTTGCATACCCAGCAGTTTGTAATAGTGGAAATCCTCAATGCAAGTATAATTCATGACAGGTTCATACACAATGAGGATATATAATATATAAAAGATGCTACGCCGAAGCGCGAACATGCGAAGACGAAAGTGCCAAGTTGCGAAGGCGAAAAAGTGACAATACTATCGCTTCTTTGCCTTTGCAACTTCGCACTATCGCCTTCGAATCTTCGCGCTTTCGCCTTTTTAGCTCACCGAGACGAAAGCAAGGGCTATACTCCCGGCATTGGCGTCCGGAGCTGGTTAAAGTTTTTGGTGCAGGTCCTGTATCTAAGCTATTACTACTTCCTTCACCCAACCTGAATAGATGGTGAGTCTTATGATACAGATGCACCTGACAGGCAGGGATGCTGAATCAGAGCCATAGGTTTGGGATGCCTGAGGAGGTAATTGCTGGTGCCTTCTGATGATGATATCTTAGTTATTACTGGTCCTAACTTCACCAAACTTTCATGGATGGTGCGTCTTATGATACTGATGCAGCTGGCAGGCTTGAATGCTGAATCTGAGCCATAGGTTTATGATGCTTGATGAGGTTTAGTTTTTCGGAACAGGTCACATGTTTTATAGATGATAGCTTGCATAGTTGATTTAACTATATTATAAATGAAACGCAGAGGTTGCTTCAGATGCAGAGCCTGATCTGCATTATCAAGGATGCTAAAGAAATCTCCTACCTCACCTCACTCAAACCTGCTTGATAGATAGATGTAGATGTTGTTAAATGATATAACATGATATCTATGATACAGTATTGTATGATATGAAACACTCTTGTTTAATAGGAGACAATATAATACCATGTTATATTGTAAAACGTTATATGATACGATATAAAATTGTATTTTTTTTATATTTATGATATGATATTGTATCATGATATTGTTCAGTATATTATTGTATATTATGATACAATATTGTATAATATTATATTGTTTTATAAAGTAATTATTAAATCACATTATACTATTACATATGATATTGCAAAATATAATATTGCATTCTATGATATAATATTGTATATTCTGTGATATTGCATCATACAGTATTGTATAATATGATATTGGTTTCTGACATATAAAATTATATCAAATGAAATTGTATAAATGATATTGTAATATTATACAATATCGTATCATACGATATTGTATAATATGATATTGGTTTATATCATATATTATAATATTACATGAAATAGTATTTTATGATGTTGTAATATATTTTATTGTATCATATGATACAATATGTATAAAATAATTGTATTAGAAAATATTTTATCTTATCCCGTGATATTGTATCATTTGATATGATACAATGTTGTATCAAATTATATTGTATCACATAATACACTATCATATTATTTATCAAATATGATACAGTATCATACTATTACTTATTAGGTTAGTTACTGACTCACTACGGAAATATATTGGCTTCGCCTCGCCATCTATGAGATTGATCAACCCAATATATTTCCGTAGTGAGTCAGTAGCTAACCTAATAAGTGTTTTGTTTTCCCGAGGACCATGTATTTATTCACAAATAGCGATGATCAACGCAAAGCCATGTACAAGATGCATAACATCTCGTTCAATTTAACTTATTTAAACTCTTCAAAATTTTTCAATATCACTTTTCAAATACTTTTTAAAAATCTTTGCTTCACCCATGTTTACTTGCAATGTTTTGTTGCTATTCATTTTTAAATGAGTTCTCCCTTTCCTCTGCAGAGATTTGAGCAAATTTCGACGCTGCCATTTTGTTCTGCTCCAGACAAAACAATGTGACGTCAATATTCTAAGGGCAACTACTCTAATTTTAACGAATTTCAAAGGGCAATTACTCTAAATACTTTAAGAACTTACGGTATGCAGTTTATGTCTATGAAATGTCGAAATGAGTAAGCGAAGCGTCGACCAATGACGGCCATATTGCCTAATATTATTTCTCATCGAATAAATATAGAGATATATGAGGCAATCACGTGCTATGTTTAAACCAATGAAAGTGTGACATTTCAGTCCAAGGGAAAACAAAATACAATATTATACAGTTGTTGACTGGGGTCGAGGGCAACAGTTGATCTGTCGGACCGGCTCATAAACTGTTGCCCAAGGCCGAAGGCCGCAGGCAACAGTTTGCAAGCCGGTCCGACAGATCAACTGTTGCCCGAGACGCAGTCAACAACTGTTTTGTTATACCCCTTCTAATCAATAACATGTTTTCGCGGAATGTGACGTCACCGGTCAACAGTCTTTTTTAACAGTCGATTTTAACAGTTCCAATCCAACAGTTCAAGTCCAACAGTCAAAATGCTGGACTTTTTTTTGTATAGAGTTATATAGTAACTGTTTTACAGGGGTATAACAAAATAATATATTGTATTATGTTTTATGATATTGTTATAAAATAATGTATAACACAATACAATGTCATACCATACGATACAATATCATATCTCACAATTTTTGTACGGTATTTTATGCTATTATATGATATATATTGTAAGTATATAGGATGCAATTTTTAATTTTATATTATTGTATTGATTAACATATGATCAAATGATTATCATACAATTTTTTAACAGATGTTATACGATAATGTGTCATAACAGAATCCATGAATATCCAAGATCATAAAGGATGGTTTTCATATAATATGATAAAGGTAGTCTCATAAAGGGGATGCCTCATAAAGGTGATGCCTCGTCTCTGTTTGTAATCTGTGATCACCTATGTTTTATAATTGCAGAGCTCTCTATCGTTTAAGGGTTCCGAGGCATATTTTGGAAATTTTATTTTTATAAAATTAATAAAATTAAATAATTCAGGGGGACACTGTCCGGACCCCCTCTCCCCTTTTACTGCGTGAAATTATTAATATTAAATTTTCCCTAGGGGGCGGTCCCCCTCTCCCCCTCTAGATCCATGCATAAGCAAGGAGTGTCGCATAATGAAATAATAATGTTACTGTGTTTGGTTCACGGTAAACAGACAACTGGTAAGTGATAGGAGTCTGGAAGTGCATACATGTATGTACACGTTATGGTGGACATTAAATTTTGTGTGGAGTATATAATGATTAGGCATAGCCAGCATTGGTAAACATATATGTCACATGTACACATTAAAATATTTATAAACATTCATAGTAAGCGCTATGGCCTAGCGCATACGTACCAATAATAGCCTGGATTAATCGAAAAACCTTGGCGGTGCCTGCATTAAATTCTATGTAATCGACCGAGACTTACTGAATGCAATCAAAAAAGGCGAAGGCGAAAGTGCGAAGATGCGAAGGCCAGAGTGCGAAGTTGGGAAGGAGCGTATCGCTCCTTAGCCTTCGCACTTTAGGCATCACATCTTCGCGCTTCGTCGTTGCATCTTCGCACTTTTGCTCCTTCGCCTTCGCACTATCGCCTTTGCAACTTCGCATCTTCGCCCTATATTAAGGTCGGAGTGGCCCTATCGGAACACCATAGATATATGTAAATGTAATTGTGAAAGGAGCATGGTCACGATTTTGGTCAAATTCTATTTTTCTGTTCTCATTATTTACAATGCTTAAGGAAAGCATTTCTACTGATCAAATGAAATTTGAGGGTCAGTTGTAAAGTTATAAGCAAGATACAGGGCTCACAATTCTTTGTCATGTAAACAAGGCTCGTGCCCTGTTGTTGTTTACATAGATTCAATATACCAGGAAAAATGTTTTCAAGCTGATTTGTCTATCTTCTTATTCATTTTAAGCATAAATAAACAGTTCCTTTCGTTTAACACATTCATTAGGTCTAACATTAGAATTTTCACTTCAACATTCAAAATGTAACAAATACACTCAAATTTTGGTTGCCTATTAAAAATGCCTTACTAAAGCATTGTGAACATTAAGATAGGAAAATTTTTTTTGGACTAAAATCGTTACCATGCCCCTTTAAGATGACAACTATACCCCGATGCAATACGTCAATGTCTTGTTATAACGGAAGGATTTTTATTTTCTAAACTATACCCCTTCTTTCACTTTAAGTTTATTTGAATATGAATTATAATTTCTGTTACTTTCTGTAAACTGCAGCAGTAAAAATTACAATAGTGTAAAAACTATTTCACAAATACTAAAGAATATACTGAAAAACTTTAATTTACAAGGGGGTCATTATTCTACAGGGGTCACTTTTCTTCATGTGGAGTGTGCTCATTTTTATGAAAATGACACGTATTCTTCAGGCGAAGGGGTCATTTTTCTACGTAGAATAATGACCGGGGGGTCATTTTTCTGCGTAGAATAATGACCGGGGGGTCATTATTCTACGTCGAAAAATGACCCCCCGGTCATTATTCTACGGGGGTCATTATTCTTCATTACACCGGCGTAAGTTCGGGACTATCGTGCTATTTTGCGTTTCATCAAAGGGCGTATCTTTACGCCGGACTAAAGTTAAGCCAAAAATTTAACGTCTTCTCATGGGTAGGTGTAAGTTCCAAACATAAAAACATGGCGACTTTATCAACATTCTCTAAGGAGGGAGAGGGTTTTGGAGACCGCACAAACGTACTCGAAAGCTTAGACGATGTGGACCTTATTGAGAGGTACCGCTTTCCAAGACATGTCATCGTTGACATTATAAACAGCGTTGACCCCATTGTTGGGAGGTCCACGAGGAGAACTAATGCAGTTTCAACTTATACACAGGTACAAGAGCACTTCATCCTGTGATAAAAATACATGAATTATTAAACAAACACAAAAGTATTCATACATGTATGTGTGTTATAAAACTTTAATTCAAATTTCAAAATGTATTATTTAACTTTTTTTTATTATTACATACATATTTTATATGATAAATAACTATATGCCGTTTTTATATTATATATTTATATTATACAAGGTGCTTGTGACACTAAGGTACCTAGGAAAAGGAGATTTTTATTCAGAGGTGGGGGACTTGCGTGGCATTTCTCTCTCTCTCTCTCTCTCTCTCTCTCTCTCTCTCTCTCTCTCAATCTATTTGATCGTTGGCGTTCTCATCAGGAAGTCCAATTTCAGTGACTTCAAAATTTAATTTTTGTTAAAAATTCAGTACAATGAACTTTAAATCTAATTGGAATATTTGATATGAAAAAAAAAATGAAAATACTACAAGTATACTATTATCTTTAAATAACATTTGATAACATAAATAAGTACCTACCAACAAATGACAACTGTGGATCCAAACTCTTGGCTGAGAGAGATGCTAGATTAAAAGCAATAATTTATGCTTCAAATTTGTATGTGTTACCCAATTCGTAATACTGGTATCCTTTTTTTTTGCATTCTTAAAAGGCACCAAATCATAAATCAGATCATAACTGTACCTGTTTCGTGAGCCCTTCCTGTGTCAACCCCACGCTCTATTCCATGAATAAGTTCTTCGGGAATCATTGCTAAAACCTGTGATTTAATAAACTATAACAAAAATAATATGTTCATTTATCAACTAAAATAACTACCATGTTAAATTCAGAAGGAAAAGGCAAAAAATTAAAATCAAATTTATTTTCATACATCAAGTTCCCATGGCTTAAAATAGACCTCGGGTGGTGGGCCCCCTCCTGTTGTCATTGACTGCTTTTTTCGGATCGCTTCCTTCTTTACATTTGTGCGTGCGTCTTTCCATTTTTTCTTTACCTCGTCCACTTCCCTTCTACAGCAAGTTATTGAAGCAACGTTGATTCTATGAGAAAGTTATTAATAAAAGTTATTTTTACGAAAATGTTAAGCCAAAAAATTTGAAAGTGTGTTTTTGTGCGGGGGGTTGGGGTGGGGGTGAGGGGCGGGTGAGGGGGTGAACAAAATGCTGCTTTTCACAACAGTGAGGTTTTTCTCGTATACTAGTATAGTATAGTTGACCAGTTGCAATTGTAAATGATTGGTGTACTACAAAAATGAATTGCTAGACAAATAATAAATTACATTTTCCCTCACCACTAACAACAATTGAATAGTCTATAATCATAGCAAACAAGCGCGGCTCCATCAATATTTGACGACGGGGCATTAAAAAGCAAAGTTTACTTAACAATATTTTTTTCGAAGGCGGTATTATTTCCCTTTTAATTTATGTGTGTAATTTAATACTTTAAAACTCTTAAAACTACTCATTTTAACTACTTACAGCTTTGTAATGTTCTCCCACATAGCTTTTTTCTTTTCAGCGGATATTGATGAAGAAAATTTTCCAAACAGAACTTCTTCATTCTCTCGAATTGATGAGGAAAGTATCTGCATTTCATCTTCCGTCCAATTTGGCTTTCTTTTTTTTGTTAGTAGAAGAGCTAGATTCATCCATGTTTTCAGTCGCAGAAAAAAGAAGCAGACGTTCAAAAAACACGAAATTAATTCAAGTTAATTTCGGCTAAACGGTAATATACATGATATGTGCGCTTCAAATTCCGATTGGAAGGAAAAACAATTTATGTATATTAAACTAGTTAGTGATTACTGGTGTATTTGCTGTAATATTTTCTATTTATTTATCTCTCTCTCTCTCTCTCTCTCTCTCTCTCTCTCTCTCTCTCTCTCTCTCTCTCTCTCTCTCTCAAACGTTTACCAATGTCTTCAGTACACTTGGAAGTTTCTTCAATTTATGATCCCAATAGGGTCCAACATCCCCTTCTAGCAGTAATTCCCCTTTGAATTTCATTGAATTCACAAACACATGCGAAATACCCCCTTTTTTAAAGTCTGACTTTGACCTTTGACCTTTTGATCTTGACCTTTTGATCTTGACTTTTGACCTCTTGAAACTGGTGTGTTATTCGTATCTGCATCATATCATTATATGTACAATTAGCTCTTTCAAACACCCCCTTACTTTTAGGTTTGACCTTTGACATGACCTTGACCTTTGACCTTGACCTTTAAGCACTGACGTGTTACGAGTATATTTAACATATACACATCAAATTCATTTATATGTACAATATTAGCTCTTTGAAACACCCTCATTTTATTTTTAGGTTTGACCTTGACATTTGACCTGACCTTTAACCTTGACCTCTAAGAACTGATGTGTTATAAGTATATGCAACATATATATCAGATTAAGTTATATGTACAATAAGCCCCCCCCCCCCCCGTTCTCTTCTTTTATACAAGGATTGAATTCTGATATGAACCTGACCCTCGATATTTGAACTTGAAATCTAATATTTCTTTTTTAAATTAACGCCTAACAAATCTTTACAATCGTTTGTCAGAATTTTTTTTGAAAGTCTGAAACTCTGACTGCGATTTGACTCCAGATTGCGTTTTAGACTACGCCTCCAAATAAAAATTCCAGCTCCAGTAAAACTCTGTAGAACTTGAAGAAAATTCATGGGATTGTTTCTCACATCTGAATCTAATTGCCTGCCAAATTCCATACGAAATGAACCATATTGAAGAAAGTTATCCACTCCAGCGGCATCGAACCATCATTCCGAGAAACGAAATTTCAACGCTTCGATATTTGTATCTAATAAATTCATGCTCAAATTTCACTGAAAATTTGTGTTTACATGTCTATCAGCAACCTGTGACGATATGTGTTGAAGTTCTACGAACGATAACTCTTCCTTCCCAGACCCCGATTTTATATAAATTTAGTTTACATTTTCTTTCAGTTTGTTTATTTCCCGACTTGGCTGAAATACATGACTGGCCTTAATTCAGTTACGATTTTCCGTCCTTGTAATCCACAAATGCGTGACTGTAAATAGATTTCTGAGCACGTGCATTTCAAATCAGCAGGAGAAAGTGTGTCAGTTAATCCGACGTGGCCTTCCAACATCTTCAAATAGCCGCTCGCGACAAGAGTTTGACCTGCCCTGTGGATTTCTTACCCAACGCTTTCCGGCCACATGTTTACAAGCAGCACTGATTTTTATTAACAAATCGATAAGCAATTGAACCAATCGCTAAGCGCCTATCTATTCATTACGCTACTCAATGTTGTATAACTTTTTTCAAAATGTAAACACGGCGGATCTAAGTCCCTTTAATATGATATTTTAATATATATTATTGTATCATATGATACAATATGTATGACTATATTTTATCATATGATACAATATAATACTATGTATCAAATTTGATACAGTATCATACAATACAATATCATACTATATTTTACAATATAATACCATATGTTGCAATATTTTGATGTTTTATCTGATTAACTCTATATTGTTTTATAAAGTATATATTATGATATTGTATTATGTGATAGAATACAATTATTCATAACACAATTAAATGTCATATCATATGTTACAATATCATATCGCATCATTGTTTATTACAGTATTTCATTGTATGATATGATATATATTGTAAGTATGATAGGATGCAATATTGCATTTTATATTATTGTATTGATAAACATTGTATCTTATAATACCGTATGAAATGAGCATATGATTATCATACAATTTTGTAACAGATGATATACGATATTGTATCAAAACAGTATCCATGAATATGTAAGATCATAAAGTATGATTTTCATATAAAATGATAAAGGTGGTCTCATAAAGTTGATGCCTCGTCTCGGTGAGCTCTATAATCTGTGATTACCTATGTTTAATAATATTATCAGTAAAAGGAATGCTCCTAGCATGGTTACGTTAGATACATGTATATTACATTTATGTTTAATCCAAAACGCAATATAGTAACCTTAAAATCACTTTTGACAAACTCTTGCACTTAATTGTTATGAAAGTGTTTGATTTATTTTGGTGGAATGGAAAGTTTTACTAGGAAATTCTTAAACAGCCCTCGATTGGATATATATCATGTGTTAAGTAAATTGGGTGAAGATTGATGCAATTATAAACTTTCTCTTTACCAGACAGATATGGAGTACATTACTGTATTGGTATTGCATTCCTGGCCTTGTTAGGAAAAAACTATATTCAAGATTGATTGACTGTACTTGTATTTCTAATGCATACATAAGTGACATTAATCCTCTTATGTGTATTGCTTTTTCTAAAGGTTTGATTTTAAAATTCTAATGATTCGAGTGAACCATAAGATTAAAAAGGTCTGTTTTTTATGAAAAACACAAACAATCGACTCATCTTTTTGAAGAACTATATATGCAGCTTGCGGATTCAATAATTTGTTCACTTTATTTTCAAATTGTCGATACATTTCTGTGCATGTTATTCCATACAAAGGCTCTTAAAAATTATAGATAAAAGCATACTTAAAAGTTTTAACCTTTTTGACGTTTCAAAATATAAAAGAAAATTGTCCAAAATATATACACCTGTAGTGTTTTTTAACAAACTGATCATTGATTTAAATGTTGTAATGTAAAGTATACGTTATTGATTCATTGGTTCGGTAAAAATCAACTCAATATCCGCAGTTGTAGCCACCACGGGCATTGATCTTTAACCAATGCCACCGCCATAACCACCGATCTAACCACCGCCGTATCTACCGCCTATTCCACCCCCAAAATCACCAACGTATCCACCGCTGTATCTACCGCCAAAATCACTGCCGAATCCTCTGCCATATGTACCGCCGTATCTACCGTTTACACCGCCATATCTACCGCCCAATCCACCGCCATATCCTCTGTTAGAATCGTCGACGTATCCAACGCCACGCCCTATAAAAAATTTATGAGGCGACTATTTTTTCACATCAAAGTATCTTCGAGTGCTTTTACAACTCTGCTAATTAAAATGAATAATTTTAGGGGGAAATTTCAAAACACATTCTTTGTTATAGTTTTTTGTTTAATCATTTTGCTAACAAGTTCAATTTTTAAATCAGAAAAAACTGAAGTTTTTGTTGAAAAACGCAATAAAAAAAAAGGCCAAATTTTACAAAAACCCTGTTTGAACATACCCATCGCAATGGCTACCAGAGACATCATGAGAATCAATACACCAGTAGTGGTCTTCATTTTTATTCTAAAGAACTTTATTCTAAAGGTACTCTCAGTGAAAAATGTCGTTCCTTTTATATGCAATCCATGTAAATGATTTTTACCAATCAGTGTCGCCTTAAACAGTTATTTTCCGAGTCAGCATTTATGAGGTTACACAGTCTTGTTTTTTAATCTATCAATCACACATTTAAATGATTTAAGTCGTCATCTTGCAGTATGTAAGTCAAGAGATTTAACATGCACATAGAACATTTTACATTGAATATCTGAACATTTTTGAAGAATTTTAGTGAGTTTGGAGATAGAACATTTCAAATTGATCAAAAAATAAATCAATGTGCTCTAAATGTTATAAATAATCATTGTGACCGTTAGTAAACTGTTTAATTGATTGAAGGCGATAGAGCATTCTTGAATTTGTATGAAATGGAAATAGACAAAAATTCATAGTATCGTGAATATATCGTAAGTGTAACTGACACCTTTGTATTATAACACAAAACGATATATTCAGTCAGTTGTGGATTCTTCTATTCACTAGTTTAATCGTTCATAAAGACTGTGTGCAGAGTGATATCTCAATGTCGTTAGAATTTGAAAAAAAAATTGTGATTTCTTGCTGTCTTTCGTTTTACAATGATATTTTGTATCTTTCAATGTTTTTTTCTTATTCTTTTCCAAGTTTTGCGAGTTTATATGTAGTTACTTAATTCTTGTAGAACTTCCCAAGATGTATCTGGTAGCCATTTTTCTGTAATTTCAAATATGTTTTGTCTTCAGATTTCAACGAAATACCTCCAAAGAAATTCTCGATACAACAACATAAAGGAGCGGGATACTATAATGGGTAAGTTTAAATAGGTTCACTCCTCTCTTTTTTGGTAACTATTTTATGTCACCTCTTGTCTAAAAATTTTGCATCAAATATTGATGCTATTTGCATATTTATATTTTACAATGCCAAATAAACCATATTGAACAATATTGTTAAAAGGGAATGATATATTTACAGAGTTTAGTAAGGAACTATATTTTTTGGCGGAAAGTTTTCAAGAAATGAACAATTTTCATAACTCAATAGTTTTAGAGTACTGTTTTTTTAGCCTTCTAAATTTCTGCTTTCAGATAGTTTGTGTATTACGATATATTCATGTTGTTCTGAAAACAATTTTAGAACAATACTTTATATATATATATATATATATATATATATATATATATATATATATATATATATATATATATATATATATATATATATATATATATATATATATATATTGGCATATTTAGCTTATATTTCGTGGAAATCACGAAAAAATGAACTCAAATTTTGGCCTAAATTTAGGTTATTTCATGTTATATCTCAATTTTTGGAAATGTGACTCCTACTCTTTTTTACTTTTATATGAAACATTATTAGTCTATTTGAATCCAGTGTTCTAGAAAGTTGGCATCACTATTTTTTTTTTTGCGTTATAATTTGATTGCTCGACAATTTTGTAATAATCTTTTGATGTTACTGTTGTATTCATTATGCACGTGCATTTGAAGCCATCAGTAAAGCAAGGTTTTATAACCTTTGACTCGTATATTCCTTTTATAGTCACTACATTGTACGTGTGCTCAACTTCATATTGTTTTGAAATCATAACTAAATAATAGTTTTAACTATAGATATGTGTTTGATTTCTTCAAATAATCGATATCCATGCCAAATTTAGGCAATGATTTCAGGAAAATTATCAATTATGTTTGGGACCCCACATTTCCAAAAAATGGCATGTGACACAGGTCACAAATAAAATAAATGAACTTCTTAGGATCCTCTTAAGATGTTTTTGGATAATTGGCATTACTTGTATTTCAAGTTTTTTAAGTAAGTTTTTTGGAGGGTAAGATTTGGCAGTGTTTCAACAAAAACATCAGTTTTTCTTCTGGTTCAAAAAATCTAACTTATTGACGAAAATAATTGAACGAAAAAACAAACAAAGGGTGTGTTTTAAGAGACGTTTTTTTTCCAAATTATTCATTGTAATTTGTACAGTTTAATGGTGTAAAACGTTGATGGTTTCTTATTCTTATTTTTGCTTAAAACTAGCAGAATATTCTTTTGTTGAAAGATGATGATTTAACTTCATAATACAGCTTTTTAATCACTTAGAACTGCGCAGCTACACACGTTAACATTATAAAAATTTATAAAAGAAGGTCATAAATGTCTACTTTACAACCATATGTTTCTGAGCTTGCTTATATAAGTTGTAAATTTGTACGTTATTCGTAAAAAGGTTCACTTAAACTATCAATCGGCAAGGACTACATATATAGTTTTAGTGTCTATGGAGGTAATTGTAAGTTATATTTTCATTGAAAATTATATGTATAATAAAGACGTTTTATTTGTTTTACCCTTACCCCATTTCTAAAAAATATATTTATACATATAGAACTGAAAAAACAACTTTGGACTGGTAAAGAAATGTCTGTCACATTAAAAAAACTGATTTAAACTGACATTTTTTTGTTTTGATATGAAAATAAAACGTTAAATTGTCTAAAATAAAAAATAACACTACAATCGACGCTCTATTGCATACAAAAGGGGTTTTTATTATCATCATCAGTGGGATTTTCCCTAAACGTCATCCTTAGTATAATGTATGTTCTATTGGTTTTCATCGCAGAACGCAAATTCAAGCGCATTTAGCTCATTTATCTTGACTTTACTTTCGGTTGAACCCTTGCACTTAATATTTATGGTTTTTATCGCTGCAGTGTTTTATTTTTTTAAGGAAGCAGGGGCTTGGAAAAGAAAGGTTTTAATCAAAATGCGTGTCATAAACAAAAAATGTTTCTTAGAGTAAAATTAAAGAACCATGTTAAATTCGTTTGCATTATAGAGCAATTTGCATAGAAAATATAAGTGCAAATTTTAGATTCATGTTGTCGAGAAACGGCTAGCACTTTTAGGTCTAACCATTTCTCGACAGCAGGAACCTAAAATTCATAACTTAATAATTTTTATAATATCTAAAACTTAAAAGTAGAAGTTTAAAATATTGTAAAAAAAAATTTATCCGAAAGTTTTTGCTACATAATTCATTGCAACAAACGGACGGCTTTTTAATTTGTAGAAATATTTATTTACACAAACAATGATATTAGATCTTATCATACATTTTAAATTAATAAATTAAATTTTGATTCCAAAACATTCATTTTGTTTCATCAAGAAACGTGATTCGGTTCTTTGCAAATAAATTCTAAATGCAGTTGATAGACTGAATACTAGTAATAAAAGCTCAATGCGTCTGAGTGTATTAATGGCTTTGTAAACTTGCAAGGCTTACATAACAGACATCGAGGAAATAAACTTAATTAAAATAATTGTGTAAGCATTTGTCGTGTTAAAAATAAATATGCCATTTCATTCAAAAATAAGAAATTAGAATTCAAATCAGGAGCTAGTGTTTGCATAAATCATGACACAAAATGGATAATCAATGTCTATAAAATCCGTTTTGCACTTACGTTTAAATGTTTAGTAGTATTTGGTATTACACATTATTTTTAGTAGTAATGAAGACAAACTTTTACACTAGCTCAGTACCATAAAATATTCACTCCCTTCTAATTGATAGATAGATTGAATTCCAATTAAATATAAATAAAAAAATGTAAAATACTTTTAAATATAGTTAGATTACATCAAAAACAATCAGTAACAATGAATTTGTATAAAAATATCACTGCACTCAGATATCTACATAAATCAGTTACAACATTTTTAAACAGTGTATCTTTATGATCTGCCAATTACCGTTATTGAAAAATGTCTTAGAATCAATACATAATTTAAATACAGCCATAAGATAATTGAAAATGTAAGATATTTACTAATAGATAAAAAGACATCATCACATGCGTGGCTATAATTCTAACGCGGAAATGTTTAGTTTTAGTCCACGTTGATTGGTTGATTGGCAAAATCTTGTACACAGAATGCATATATAAGACGCGTTGACTTTAAACAAGAATATTAGAGCTTATCAGAATCCAAACGAAGAATTATATACTTGCCTTGGTTCTTATTAGGTCTTTCCACCTTTCAGGTTAAAGACCTCTTGTTTTCTTCTTTTTTTTCTATTTACCTCGGAGTCACCTTTTTGTTATTAGGGTTATCTAAATAATTTAAACTTGATGTAATTGCTCATTAAAAGTTATGACCCTGTGTCAAAAAACTTCCAGAAATTACAGAGTTACTGCCCTTTGAGAAGGAAATGCTTGTTATCGTTACTCCTCTGAAACCATAAGAGATAGAGACTCGAAACCTTTACTAGCGTCTGTAGTTCACTTAGACGCTCCTTCAATCTATTCATATCGAAAGGATCCAAGACTCCCTTTTATCAATTATTGCCCCTGAAAGTATTTAAATTTCTATTAAATAACTTCCAACTTTTTTACTTTATGTCAAAGAGATTTCGGACCACTTGGGATGGAAGAGTCTTTCTTGGCCGATCAAAATGACATATAGGTCAAAGGTTAAGGTCATTTGAAAATCCGTGTATTCATGAGTTTTCCTATCTCTTTTGTTTAGGGTGGTATAGAGAAAGTTTATCAAAGATGAAGTAGGACTTCTTAAGACATTTCAAAATGTACAGCCCTTCAGCTCTCACCTTGAAATGGTAAATGGGTTATTGCCCCTTTTGTACGAAATACTTGTTATCGCTACTTCTCTGAAACCATAAGAGGTAGAAACTTCAAACGTTTACCAATATCTTCAGTACACTTGGAAGTCTCTTCACTCTATGATCCCAAAAGGGTCCAACATCCCCTTCTAGCAAAAATTCCCCTTTGAATTTTATTGAATTCACAAATGCATACGAAATACCCCCCTTTTTTAATGTGTGACTTTGACCTTTGACCGTTTGATCTTATTATATGTACAATTAGCTCTTTCAAACACCCCCTTGCTTTCAGGTTTGACCTTTGACACGACCTTGACCTTTGACCTTGACCTTTAAGCACTGACATGTTACAAGTATATTTAACATATACACATCAGATTCATTTATATGTACAATTAGCTCTTTCAAACACCCCCTTTTATTTTTAAGTTTGACCTTGACCTTTGACCTTGACCTCTTTGAACTGATGTGTTATAAGTATATGCAGCATATATATCAGATTAAGTTTTATGTACAATAAGCCCCCCCCCCCCCCCGTTCTCTTTTTTTATATAAGGATTGAATTCTTATATGACCTTGACCTTTAAGCACTGACATGTTACAAGTATATTTAACATATACACATCAGATTCATTTATATGTACAATTAGCTCTTTCAAACACCCCCTTTTATTTTTAAGTTTGACCTTGACCTTTGACCTTGACCTCTTAGAACTGATGTGTTATAAGTATATGCAGCATATATATCAGATTACGTTTTATGTACAATAAGCCCCCCCCCCCCCCGTCCTCTTTTTTTATATAAGGATTGAATTCTTATATGAACCCTCGACCCTCGATATTTGAACTTGAAATTTAATATTTCTTTTTTAAAATAACACCTAACAAATCGTTACAATCGTTTGTCAGAATTTGTTTTTGAAAGTCTGAAACTCTGGCTGCGATTTGACTTCAGACTGCGTTTTAGACTACGCCTCCAAATAAAAATTCCATCTCCAGTAAAACTCTGTAGAACTTGAGGAAAATTCATGGGATGGTTCCTCACACCTGAATCTGATTGCCTGCCAAATTTCAAACGAAATGAACCATATTGAAGAAAGTTATCCACCCTAGCGGCATCGAACCATAATCTCGAGAAACGAAATTTCAACGCTTCGATATTTGTTTCTAATAAATTCATGCTCAAATTTCACTAAAAAATTTGTGTTTACATTTCTTTCAGCAACCTATGACGATATGTGTTGAAGTTCTACGAACGATAACTCTTCCTTCCCAGACCCCGATTTTATATGAATTTAGTTTACATTTTCTTTTAGTTTGTTTATTTCCCCACTTGGCTGAAATAAATGACTGGCCTTAATTCAGTTACGATTTTCCGTACTTGTAATCCACAAATGCATGACAGTAAATAGATTTTTGAGCACGTGCATTTCAAATCAGCAAGAGAAAGCGTGTCAGTTAATCCGACGTGGCCTTCCAACATCTTCAAATAGCCGCTCGCGACAAGAGTTTGACCTGGCCTGTGGATTTCCTACTCAACGCTATCCGGTCAGTTTGTTTACAAGCAGCACTGGTTTTTATTAACAAATCGATAAGCAATTGAACAAATCGCTAAGCGCCTATCTATTCATTACGCTTCTCAATGTTGTATAACTTTTTTCAAAATGTAAACACGGTGGATCTAAATCACTATAATATGATATTTTAATATATAATACAATATCATATGATACAATATGTATAATATGATATTGTATTATATAATATTTCAGTTACCATATCACATGATATTTTATCATTTGATATGATACGTTGTTGTATCAAATTATATTGTATCATATGATACAATATAATACTATGTATCAAATTTGATACAGTATCATACAATACAATATCATGCTATATTATACAATATGATACCATATGTTGCAATATTATGATGTTTTATTATAATTATATTTTATCACATAATACAAAATACAATTATTCATAACACAATACAATGTCATATCATATGTTACAATATCACATCTCATCATTGTTCATAACAGTATTTTATTGTATGATATGATATATATTGTAAGTATGATAGGATGCAATTTTGCATTTCATATTATTGTATTGATAAACATTGTATCTTATAATACCGTATGAAATGAGCATATGATTATCATACAATTTTGTAACAGATGATATACGATATTGTATCAAAACAGTATCCATGAATATCCAAGATCATAAAGTATGATTTTCATATAAAATGATAAACGCAATATAGTAACGTTAAAATCACTTTTGACAAACTCTTGCACTTAATTGTTATGAAAGTGTTTGAATTATTTTGGTGGAATGGAAAGCTTTACCAGGAAATTCTTAAACAACCCTCGATTGGATATATATCATGTGTTAAATAAATTGGGTGAAGATTGATGCAATTGTAAGCTTTCTCTTCACCAGACGGATATGGAGGACATTACTTTATTGGTATTGCATTCCTGGCTTATAAGGAGAAAACTATAGTCAAGATTGATTGACTGTACTTGTATTTCTAATGCATACATATGTGACATTAATTCTCTTATGTGTATTGCTTTTTCTACCGGTATGATTTGAAAATTTTAAAGGTGCTAACGATTCTAGTGAACCATAAGGTTGAAATGGTCGGTTTGTTATAAAAAACACAAACAATCGACTCATGTTTTAAAAAAACTATGTAACTTGCGGATCCAATAATTTGATGAATGCACAAGTCCATCCCTCTTTTGGTCCGAGAAATTGCATAGAAGAATCAACTCCCCCTAAAAAAAACTTTTTCTGTCTACGTATTCCAGTGGGCACGCAACATTGTTTCAACGTTGAGAAATGGTTGAAATCAAGTTGCAACGTTCAGCAACCATTATTCAACGTTGAATCAACGTTGACGTTTCAACTTATTTTCAACGTTGAAGACATCAATCACATTTCTACGTTGAAACAACGTTTTAATAAATAAAACTGAACACATATTTTCAAATTTGAAACTTCCTTATTTTTTTTTAAATTTAGGTTTTACTTATATTTTGTAAACTTTGGAAGCATCAAATGATGTGTTTTTACTAATATTAATGTTAATTTGAATATATTTCTATATTATATTATTTCGAATAAAATTATTATATTGTTGTTTTATCCAAGTTAAATATCAATATTTTTTTAAAGGAAATTTTAAATAATTATTTTAAATTGCATTTTTAAAAGAAAAAGATTTTTTTATACAAGAAATTTGAGATTGAGCAAGTGGCTAATTGCATTGTAGTTAGGTCAGTGGCAAGGGGGTGCGGACCTATCACTACTGTTAGCACTGCTGATGATGGGAGTTATGCAATTTACTAGGCTGCTCTATGTCACTTTGACCGCTAAAGACGCTATTGGTGAACAAAGAAATTCAGTTCTTAGGTAAACCTCGTGCAATCACTACACGGATTTTATGAACAGTAAAATACCGGGAGGTGAGCTTTTGGACTATTGTGACTATTTTATATTTTTCACTGGAGTATCTTAATTGGGAGTTGTTTTTATAACAGTCTGCAGAATGCAAATGATGAACTGACTATTGTGGATTCTACGTTTTTTGTGTTGACATCCTTTGATTCATTTCATCATAAACAAGCATGGCTACCATTTGGCGAAATGCACGTGGTTTCTTTGTGTTCATTTCCCTACAGCGTCATTTAAAACATTTTGAAATGCCAAGTTCAACTTTTTGAAGAGGGATTTATACACAAGTTGTTTAGCAAAAAATACACTCGAATACTACTAAGATATAAATAAAGGGCGACTTTTTACATTTGGATCTTATTTTTTTTTAAATAAAGTGTCAAAACACATAAAACAGCACAACATAAAAAATATGTTTATAAGGAACATTTTACGAAAAAAAATCACTTTATTTCAACTTATTTTCAACGTCATATCTACATATTTTCAACCATATTTCAACAGGATTTCTACGTTGAATCAATGTTAAATTTTGACGTTGAAACAACGTTAACTTTTCAACGTTGCCTCAACTCTCATACGCAACCTTATTTCAATGTTGATTCAACCTTGATGCCTGGCGTTGAAACAACGTTTTTTCAACGTTGAAATGCCCGCTGGGATGAGTGTTTTATACAAAAAATATGAAGGAAGGACGGAATACCTTTTTGTTGCTATAGCAACAAGAGTCTAGTTTTTTTAAAAGTGAAATGTGCAAATTGCAAAAATTTACACTTTAACGAAAAATTAATTTGAATACTTTAATCCTTAAAATTGACACTTGATCTGGCTACACTTCATGCAAGAAATTTACACATAAATCTGGGGGGAAAATACTTCACAAACTAAACGGTTGCTTTTTGATCGCTACCTTCAAAATGATTAAAATTTGAAGAAATACTAATTCTAAGATTTTATAGAATTTATAAAATTAGTATTTTATCTTAACCTTTATAAAAACATTTGAATAAATTAAAAGAATTCGCTTCGTATTTATTTGAAGACAGGTACTAGAATTTAACAATTTAGTTTTATATTGAATTTGCATGCCAATTTCAAAAGCACAATATTTCATAGTCGAGCAAGTTCAATAAGTCCTATTCGAAGATCAATATTTTGTTTGACAGTATCTAATCAACACAATGAAAACAAGTTCACTTTATTTTCAAATTGTCCATTCATTTCTGTGCATGTTATTCCATACTTTCAAATTGTTAAAAGGCTGTTAATTATAGATAAAAGCATACTTAAAAGTTTTAACCTTGGTGACGTTTTAAAATATAACAGAAAATTAAAGTATACGGTGTTGATTCCGTGATTCTGTAAAAATTTAGTCAGAATACGCAGTTGTAGCCATCATGAACATCAATCTTTAACCAAGGTCACCATAATCAGGACGGTTATCCGCCGAGTCCATCGCCAGGTCCACCGCCATAACCATCGCCGAGTCCACCGTCATAACCACCGTCGAGTCCACCGCCAAAACCATTGCCGTTTCTATAGCTCTCGCCATTACCACTGCGGCCGTGGAGATTATATATAACTCTTCGGTAGGCACTTGAAAAAATTCATGAGGCGGCTTTTTTTTTTTTTTACATCAAAGTATCTTTGAGTACGTTAACATCATTTCGCGTTTCAAATTACTCTTGTTTTAACTAATTTTATTGTCAAGTTATTGAAAAAAATTAAAAAAAAATTAAACAAGTAAACAACAAAATTAGTTATTATTTTAAATATTTTTGTCCTTTCCAAATCTAACCTAACAGCAAAGCGCAATGAGTAAGAGCGTTACCTACGGATATGTAAGTCACGCGTTCGAATCCCACTCGGACTTTTATAATTTTTGCCTTTCCCCCCAAAAAAATTAAACTATATTTTTGGTCAAATGTTGTGAAATTTTTAACTTCTAAAGCGTTGAAAGTATTTCGATTATAATGTACTTTTATCCATTACGTACATGTATCAACAGGTGTCACATACCGCTTAAAGAATAATGATTATTTAAAGAAATATACATGTACGTTTGTGCAACAAAAAACTAATATATTAATAAAAAAAAAATGTAGTGTAAAATTATGTATATTTTAAATTGCTGTATTATTAAGTTCACTCATCATCTTTTAACAAAAGACAATTCTACTAGTTTTAAGCAAAATAAACCTGTTTGTATTTGTAACCATCAACATTTTTACATGTACACCATTAAACTGATAATTAAGATGAATATTTTGGGGGGAAATTTCAAAACACATTCTTTGTTTTTTTTAATCATCTGGCTAGCAAGTTCAATTTTTAAATCAGAAGAAAAACTGAAGTTTTTGTTGAAAACTCAATTTAAAAAATGCCAAATCTTTAAGAAATCTTACTTAAACTTACCCATCGCAATGGCTACCAGAGACATCGTGAGAAGCAATACACCAGTAGTGGTCTTCATTTTGATTCTAAAGAACACAGGTGCTCTCAGGGAAAGTCGTCGTTCCTTTTATATGCATTCTATGTACATGATTTTACCAATCATTGTCGCTTAAACAGTTAGTTTCCGGGTCAGCATTCACACTTTTAAATGATTTAAGTCTATGGAACGCCATAACTGCCTTATGGTCAATTTCATATTATATGAATTGGTATTTCATTTATATGCAATAGTAAAATCATCATATGCAGTGGTAACATCATTATATGCAGTGTCGGCATCATTATATACATTGCTAACATCATCATATACTGTGATTACATCATTATATTCAGGGGTAAAATCTTTATATGAAATGGCATTATCATAACATTATGTCGTCAAATCATTATGTGCAGTGCTTTATACATTATAGGCTATGAATAAATCTTTATATGATATGATAAACTCATTTCATCAAGAGATGAACTCATAATGTATTGTTGTTCAATCGTTATGTTTTAAGATACACTCTTCATGTGCAGTTACAAAATCCTTTTATGCAGTGCAACTTCTTGACAGTAGGTGATGAGTTCATTATATGCAGTACTAACATCATGTTATGGTGTATTAAAACCATTATGTATGGTGGTTAAACCTTTATGTATTGTGGTGAAAGCTTTACATGCAATGGTAAATCCTTTACATGATGTGACATGTCTATTATATGCCGTTGTTGAGTCATTATATTATGAGGTCTGTTCTTTACATGATGTGACCGTTTCATTATATGGAGTGGTAACTCTTTATGATGATGTTGTAAACTGGTTCTCGTTGACAAGTTGTAATGGGGAAGAGGTCCAGTTTTATTTTGAAAAAGATGCCGCGTTCATTGTGACGATGCACATTTCCTGGTCAACTTGTCGTTTGTTTTGAATTCAAAGAGAGAGAGAGAGAGAGAGAGAGAGAGAGAGAGAGAGAGAGAGAGAGAGAGAGTATCTGTCCTTTAAAAATTGATGTCATAATATCAATCATTGAACCCATTTTGTGTAAAAAATCGAATGTATTATTAGTAGAGTATGCTTTTAATTTAAGAGGAAAAGATATTACAAAAAAGGAAGCATGCGTTTTGAAATCAAAGTCGAAAGACCTTTCTTTCAATGTACCAGGTAGGTGCTACCCCTCACTGATCAATGCCTCCATCACAAAAGGAATAGACATACGAGGGTTGTCCAAAAACTCCGTGGACAATCGCGTTTTTGTCATTTTAAATGGGTTTATTTATACATATTGTATATCTAAATCTTTGTCATAAAATTTCAAATCAAACTAAAGTACTAGTGGTTTTGACTGCTTTTTATAGAAATAAAGTAAAATGTTAATGCATTAAAGGTCGCGGAAAGTACGCACGACCCACCGTAAAAATTGTTCCATGTTTGTAATTGAGTTTTTAGATATAAATGTTTACAGTTTTTATAAAACATTTCAAAACTTAATAATCTTCCATTGTGATGTAGGCTGTATGGTGTACGTCATTTTCATACGTCGTTTGAAAATATTTTCAAACTAGCAGAAGACTTTTTAAAGGTATTACGTCAAGAATATATCTTTAAAAACGCGACGTCATCTGACCGCACGGAACAGCGCGCCATCATAAATTGTGTCGGCTGAGGTTTAAAACACCGATAGAAACAAAGCAAACGATTTAGGGAACAGGAAAAACATCAAAATAGTTCGAGTTTACTTATCCACAAGTGGCACAAGTGATTTTTTTTTTTTGGTATTTTAAATCCTACAAAGAAGGTGTTGCAGTCCTGTGCTATTTTCCATAAGCTGTTGCAGATATCTTCATTTTATAAAACCATTTTATACGCAGATCCAGAAATTTTTGGTCACATTATAAACATCTGCTGCTGAACGAGGGATTTTTAAACAAAGTAACGCATCAATCGATAAAGTAAATGAGGGGTTTTTTTGTAAAATATGTCGTTTTCAAAAATATATGTACTTATTATTCAATATCGTTAAAAGCAAGCCGTGTAATGATGTATGAATCAGCGATGCACGTGTGACGGTGCACATTTTGATTTATATATATATATATATATATATATATATATATATATATATATATATATATATATATATATATATATATATATATATATATATATATATATATATATATATATATATATATCATGTTATAATAACATATAGTCTATAATATTTGATATTTGATTTAATATGGCTGCCACTCTTTTAATGGCGGTCCAGTGATGTTAATACTTATGTCTATTTTAATCATGTTCTTTAATAATGTTCAATTTAAATTCATTGTTAATATTTGGTAATTATTCATTGTTAATATTTTGTAATTATTATTCATTGATGATCTTTGTGTATACTGTGTCACTTACGCTTGGGACAGGAGAATAAACAACATACATATTGAATCCTCGACGTCGTATTTATTTAGGTCAATAAGGTTTTTTTTAACCATATACGTCCTGGTGTAAGGCCACATCTACAACAGCGAGTTCCCCAGACGACAAACGCGTCGTAAAACACGGATAACTTTGTTCCAAGCGCCTCGGTTAATATGGATTCTATTAGAATGATTTTAAATAACAATCAAGAGCAAAGTAACTCAATTTAAACGTTTTTGAAGAGACAGAATTAGATTTATTAATTAAGCTCCGAAGAATTACATGTACATGTATATTCAAAACACGCTAGCAAGTAGATATCAAAGTGTTCTACACTGTCACAATGAACGCATTTTTTGAAATAATTAAATATTGACCCCTTCTCCATTAAAACTTTTCAGCGAGAATCAGTTTACAACCTCATCATAATGAGTTACGACTGCATATAAAGAAGTAACCACTCAATATAATGAAATTATCACATCATGTAAAGAACTGAACTTACCATATAATGACTCAACAACTGAATATAATAAAAATAATAAAATTGTCACATCATATAAAGGATTTACCATTGCATGTCAAGCTTTCAACACAATACATAAAGGTTTTACCACCATACAAATGTACATAATGATTTTAACACGCTATAACAGTCATGATTTTAGTACTGCATATGGGTATATCCCTCTAACTATTTTTAGAATCGGTAGGACAACAAAGTAGTGACTTTAAGCAAAATAGTTCCTTGCAGTGTGTATATACATTTATTTGGACATTTTAAATCAAAATGCTCGACACCTGTCAGAAAAGCGGATTTGTAATTTCCAAGGCAAGTGTCAAAATTGAATCATCAATTGAAGAAAAGAATTAAAATTGTTTGATGTACACTCTTTCCAAAACTGTAAAATTCCCTACTTTTTTCAGAGTTTTTCAATACAAACGCATTTTGCCGGAAAACGAATCTGACTTTACACCACGAAATTTTATCAGGAAAGACACAGTTTGATTAGCTTTCATACAAAGAGGTCCCTCGTTGCTGAACGAAAATTAGGGCCAGAGCTATGAACCCTATCGTTAACATTACCGCCTATGGAAAATGCATTAGTGGATTATACCCATATAATGAACTTATTACCCAATGTCCAGAAGAACTGTACATGAAGAGTGTACCACATGACATTACGATTGAACCGTAGTTCAAAGTTCTAGTCGACGTTTCAAAGATTCTCTCCATTCGTCCTGAGAGGAATTACGAATGAGAGTGTCGATGTATTGGTTCCAACTTGACTCTGAAGGTGTTTCCCTGTTACAGAGATAATCATTAAAGAAGTAATCAATTTTATAGTTTTTCATGGTTCTACAGATACAATTAACGAACCCACATTTCTTTTGGGGCGTGCCTACCGAGTATATACACAATTTTGCAATAATTTTTTTTTTTGAAAAACGAGTAGTTAGATCTGCAGAGCCGATTCCAGAAAAAAAGTTGAAGTTTTTGAACCATCTTTTCAATTTTAATAAGACCTAGTGAGTAAATAGTGCACGCAGAGGGAGATTGCTGATCAAAACCTTGAATCCCTTTGTAAGATTTTAAGGTTTATCAAAGATTTTTCAGATATATCTGTCCATAGTTCACAGCCATAAAGGACTGCTGGTGCTGCAACATTTTTCCACATTTTGCAGATAGGATTGGGTTCATGCCATGCTTATGCACTCCTATGTTATTAAAGAGCTCATTATTTTTCGCCCTTTACAGCATGAACGCTAAATGGCACTTTCACATGAGAGTTTGTTAGTAATTGTCACCCCAGCGTAGATGTTTTCGTCTGTGATATCGATAGGCGAGTTTTTATATTTCAACCGCATGACTTTGACTCATAATCTACTACGACATTTAGTTGCTTTTGCATTGTAGTTTGAGTATTTGAGATTTGTGATGTGTCGTCGGCGAGAATAACACAAGGAACAGATCGCAAATATGAGGACCAATCTTGAGACGATTTAGCTCAAGAATAAGGCTATCTATCATTAAGAGAAAGAACAAAAAGGAAAGAACCCTGCCTTGTCCAACTCCTTTTCTCATGGTATAATTGCTTGACATTTTCCCCTAGTAAAAAAATACAGGAACTCATATTCTGAAATTAGTCAACGAGCAAGCGCCATCCTTTTCTATTTATCCCAATACATAATAGTTTGTAGAATAATCCGGCGTACCACACACTGTTAAAAGCTTTTTCGTTATCTAGAAAAGCTACATAAACATCCGAGTTTCTTTCTAGATAATGATTAAGAGTTTCAGATAAGACAATTGCTGCCGTTATACTGCCACACCCTGGTCTAAACCCTTGCTGTAGAGGGTGCTGAAATGCTATTTCACTGTTGTAGTTCTGCATTCTAGTGTACAATATATTTTCAAAGAGTTTCTGCAGGACGGACATAAGAGTTATGTCGCGATAGCTGATCATATCTAGTTTGTCTTTATTGCCTCCTTTGAAGAGTGTTATGGTAACTCCTCTTTTGAATTGTTGTGGATATTATTCTGCTTCTCCATTCTTCATTTTTTGTAGAGCAGCTACAACTTCATTTTCGTTAATGTGTGTTTTACTGCTTTCATCACAGTTTCCCATTGAGAGCAAGTGCATTTTGGAAACTTCATGACATTGCATTCTCAAGTTCTACATCAAATGAGGGGGTCTTGCTTTATTTGGGCCAGTCCTTTGTAATGCTCGTACTAGGCGTGCCTGATGATATCAGAATCACGAACAATTTTACCATCAACACGAAGTTCATTTGATGTCCACGTTTTTTTTATTGCACCTTTTTTAAAGAGCGATGAAATATCCCTAAGTCCAGTTCAGCTGTTTCTTTGAGACGAATGAATTCTTCTAGTTCGAATTGTCTTTGTGCTCGTTTCAGAGCATTTGCGAACTCACGTTTGGCCCGCTTATAATCTCTGATTGACGCATACAGTTGTGGCTTCTTCTTTTCACCAGTTTAGTCGTTCGTAAAGACTGCACGGGGTGATATCGCAATTTGAAAGAGAACAAAAACTGTGATTTCTATTGTATTTCGTTTTACAATAATTTATCGTATCTTTCAATTTTTTTCCCCTATTTTCCCAATATTTTGCGAATTTATAAATAATTGCCTAAATATTGTAGAACTTCTCATGATATATCTGTTAGCCACTGTAATGGTTAAGTTTAAGTAAGTTTTGTTTTGCTTAAAACTAGCATATTTGTCTTGTCTTGTTGAAAGGCGATGAGTTAACTGCATACAACACCAAAAAAAATAATTTTACACTACACTTTTTATAAATATACTAGCATTTTGTTGAAGAAACATGTAATTTTTCAACAATCATTATTCTTAAGGTGGTATGGGACACCTGTCGATATATTATGGATAAAAGTACATTATAATCGAAATACTTTTATCGGTTTAGACTTTTAACATTTCACAAAATTTGACCAAAAATTGAGTTTAAAATTTTTTGGAAAGACAAAAATTATAAACGTTCCAGTGGAATTTGACCTCATTACTTACGTATCAGTAAGAAACGCTCTATATCTCATTGTGCTTCGGTGCAACTTATTAGGAAAAGAAAGAAATATTTAAAATGATTTTGTTATTCACTTCGTTAGGAACTACGTCACAAGATGGAGGTGTCCCATACCCGCTTAAATCATTGTTTTTCTTGTATCTAAACTAATCAAAATAATTTAATTTAAAAATCAGATTTAATATTTCTATCAAATAATTAGTTTCTTTTTGCATCTTGACAACAAAATGAATTCAAACAAGATCAATTCAAAACAAGAAATGATGTAAACGCAGTGGTTATGACGGTGTATACGATGGTGGTTATGACTGTGTATATGGTGGTGGTTTCGGCGGTGGTTATGGCGATGGATACGGCGATGGTTATGAAGATGGATACGGCGGTGGTTATGGCGATAGATACGGCGATGGTTATGACGGTAGATACGGCGGTGGTAATGACTGTGTATATGGTGGTGGTTATGGCGATGGATACGGCGATGGTTATGACGGTAGATACGGCGGTGGTAATGACTGTGTATATAGTGGTGGTTACGGCGGTAGATACGGCGGTGGTTATGACGGTGGATACGGCGGTGGTTATGACTGTGTATATGGTGGTGGTTACGGCTGTAGATATGGCGGTGGTTATGGCGATGGATACAGCGGTGGTTATGGCGGTAGATACGGTTGTGGTTACGGCGTTGGATACGGCGGTGTGTATGATGGCTTTGATTGAAGATTTATAAATTCATAATATTGGAACGATCGTTTTAAGTTTACAGGACAATTATATTTAGTTCCAGTAAAAGTGAAAATTTTCATAGGTCATTTCCATTACCATTATATGATTTTGCACAAAATATCCACCTATTGCATTCATGGTTATTGCACTAAAAAATCAAGATCAAATTTTCTACATATGCTCTTTTGTAAACATGGTTGGCAAGTCCATGGTGAGTGTTTATCTTCCTGTGCAGTGTATTGTAGGTGTTTACATTACGTATTAGTATTATACCTTTATTTTATGTAAAACTTCGAAGAAATGACCTATTTGATCCAGACAGTGTATACCGTAAAGTAGTTTCTGAATGTTTGCATGCAATAAAATCTTATCAAAACTTTCACCGGCACTATTCGATTTCCTCCAGGTTTTATCTCAATATATTTCTGGTAAAACCCAGTCGTAATGTAAAATTGAAAGACTGTAAATTTGAACTTTAATTGTTTACTAAAACAGTCTCTGCAACTTAATGATCACATGTATGCATGTCACAAAGAATTTAATAAACAATACATAAATAGTGTGCCTGATAAAATCAGATTTTGAACAAGCCAAAGCTTTTAAGACAACATATCTATTTTAAAAAATCACTTTTTTTGTTTTGCATTGTATGTTAATGTCATTGATTTGCATAAATTTTAAAAAGAAGTTTTAAAATTTACTCATATTCACGCAAGGGCGTGTTTGCTACAGACATTAACTGTTCAATGATGATGCATCTATTTTTAATATTCTTTATGACTTATGACCCCCCGCGCTAACATTTGTCTCAACGACCTATATTAATATAAGTTTTACAACTTATCTATCAATCGTTGTAAAATAAATGAGTTCAGTAAATTGAGTAAATACAATTGAGTGTCAAATTATAAACATTTCTTGACCTGGCACATACAAGAATAGAACAATGCCTTTTTTAATCAGCTACAGACTGTATTTTAACATTTAAAACCATAAAAAGAATATAGAGAAAGGAATTTTTATCTTCACTTTCACTTAACGTCATCTTTAATGAAAAATGACAATAGCAAACTGTCAATATGATATATTGGTTTTGATCATAGAACGCAAATTAAAGCGAAATAATTATTTACATTGACTTTACTTTTGGATGAACAATTGCTGCATTTCATTTTTATGGTTTTCATCGCTGCGTTGTTTTTTTAAGGAGGAGGGGTTTGGAAAAGAAAAATTTTAATCATAATGCATGTGAGGAACAAAGTTTATTTGCACTGAATGAAAAAATTCTGACACTAAGTAAAATTAATCTACATTATTTACAATATGAATTAACATTTTTGATTCATGTTGTCGATAAACGGTTAGCAACACTTTCTAGACAACATGAATCTACAATTGATGAATTAATAATTTTTACAATTTTTAAAATTGACAGAGAGAGAGAGAGACAGACAGATAGAGAACAGAGAAAAAGTTATCAGTCAAATATATATTTGTTTATTTTTTGAAATTCATGCACTTTGAAACTTTGAATTACAGCATATCTTTCAACAATATATGTTACCATTAAAAGACCAAGAAAACCAATCAGTGTTGACACTTACTTAACATCAGACAAGAAAATAAGTATTGTTTCAGAGATAAAGCATTGAAATTATTAATTTTCTTATGACATGTTAATGGAAGCTCACCAAATATTAAATATTTAAACCATTAAATCCAATCCTTTTAGAAGTCTTTCTGTAAATATGAAGACTAAGTTCACTTCACACAGCATGAATTTTATAACAAGAAAAAAATCAGCATCAATCTTTGAATATTTAAAATTTTTATCTATGAGAAAAGTGGTTGAAAAGTGGTTGATTACCATTTCTACAGGGTGTCGTTTGGAATTAAAGGTAGACCATCCAGTCTTAAGATAAAACAGTAGTGGCGTACACTAGAATTCTTTACTTGTTTGCTTCTTTCCAGAAATATTTTGATTACTGATACATAATACAACGTGAAGTTTGATTGCATTAATTAATTCTTTTTAGAAATAGTACACAATATGATTCTTATGGTGTTTTCTATATTTCGGAGTTTTTGTCGGAAGAAAATGGAGAAACCAGTAGTTGTGTTTCTCATTCCTTTAATTGTGTTTCTGTGAGTTTGTGTCCTCCCAATTTGCAGCAGTCCAGTACGTCACCGTCAGTGCCATAATCTTTGTTTTTAGAGTATTTTGTATTATGGTGATAGATAAAGAAACCACAAAAGATAAGGATTTTTGGAATAAATAGAAGTTGCTCGTGTTTGTTAACTAAAAGAGGATTTCTTATTTAAAAACTAACTAGCATACAGTGGAGGAACCTTATTATCCTTGAGTTTACCGGGAGGAAAATCAGTTTCAGCAACGGCGAAATTAAAGACCCGTCTCCCTCATGATAATGCTTTATCACATACACCCGAGATTGTAAAGTAATTTTTGGAGATAAAGAAGGTTACCGTTAAGCCACACCCACCATATTCTCCAGATATAGCTCCAGGCTATTTTTTCCTTTTTAAATATCATAAAAAGTCTCATCTGGTCGTCGTTAGAAGTCCCGAAAAACCCTTGGCTTAGACATCAGTCAGTGCCTCAGAGATCAGCGAACCCATTACGGAAATCGATTCGGAGATTAAAATTATGTATTTCAGCCGCGGATAATACTTTGAAGGAATATAATGTCCATTTCACTATTTGAGTCGAATGCTTTTAAGATATTGTACAGTACACATTACAATATCGAACAACCCTCGTTGTGTTGATAATCATGTTGATGATTATATCGTTATTCTGTGTGACATTCAATTTCTCTGTGTATTCTGAGATGCATTGAGTCATATATACAACGATTTGAATCTAATACTGAATTGAGATATTACAACTATCATACCAGAAAAGATTTTCTAATATCACTGAACTTAGTTTCGTCTAATAAATGAATGCTTGTCCAGCGGATTGTCAATTCAAACTAGATAAATCAATAGGATATACAAGTATTTGAACTTCTATTGCACCTATTAATTATAATTTTAATCAAGGATATAACGATGTATCTATAGATAAAGGCTAACCTCAGGGTAAAGGCTGTGACAAGTACACTAGAGGATGCGATAATCCGGTATCACTACAAATTTCTTTCATTTACTATACAGCTCGCTAATATGTATATAGCATAACAATATAATTGTAATGATAATAAAGATAGCAATGGGAAAGTTTATTTTTAAAAACTGCATTAATGATAAAAATTCTTTAAATCAAAGATTTATTAATGATAATTGTAACATGAAGAGTGACATTATTATGGAAATACAGATGTTATTTTGTTATCTAGAATTAATCAGCTTTGTGCAGTGAATATGACACTTTAATTTCATTAATTAAGCCTTTGTAAAAAATTATGATTTTTCTATCGTAAGATATCTGAATATTAGAAACAATATGAAGTTTCATTTTATAACGGAAT
Organism: Magallana gigas; assembly: GCF_963853765.1. NCBI lineage: Eukaryota > Metazoa > Mollusca > Bivalvia > Ostreida > Ostreidae > Magallana > Magallana gigas. Next base: position 30,446,865 of record NC_088854.1, read on the forward strand.
GTCATGCTTGAATGGGGAAAGAAAACAATTTATTTTTAGAAATCTCATACCGAAAATAATCAGTTAATTAGGCCTTACTTTTCATTGAGTGTGCAATTAATGATCCAAATGATTGGGAAAATATTGACATGATAAAACTCAGACTTTAGTGACAAAAAAATTGCTGAGTTAAACTACAAATTGTTTTACATGCTTCTCTGCAGCAATGCGTTGCATTTCTGAGCAAGTGGGGGAAAGAGTTTATGAACACTGTACTCAGAGCAATACAATTGAAGATGTAAAACATTTATCAATTGGGTGTATTAAAGATGTAAATACATGTATTTAGAAAATAATCAACTGATCATATTTTTATCAACTGATACTAAGTAAAGACAATTCGTTAATCTTAAATTTAAGATTTTCCAACGAAGAGAGGGGGTGCGCAATACCTAAGACCTTTGATTTCTAATGTCAATTTGTTAATTTCTCTTCAAGTCTAAAAAAATAACTTTAAAAAAGGTTGAATCTTTCAACTTACCCAATTCTATAAAAGCATATACATCTGTACATAACACGTGTTCTATGTGTAGAATTGAACTTATGTAAAGAGAATAAAACAGATGAGTTAAAAATCTACAGAAAGAATATACCCAAAAGCAGATATGTTTAGAACAAAACCGGATTTTATTAATGCTGCTGATGCAATTAATCAATGATAGAGTTCTTTGAAACTATTTTATATTAATGAAGGGAAAATCGTATACATTTAGTGTTGATGTGTTATTATCAAACCTCCGTCATTATGTGAGAATGGTTTCTGGTAGGATTGTTCACAGGTTATAGTAGTGTTGAGACTATGAGCTTTATTTTTCCCTTTGTTGCAATTTAAAAATAATTCATGTAGTTCGTATGTGGTATCGAATAAGTTCACAATATATTATTGTAAATGTATGCATAAGCTCTTATTTTTATTCAGCTAAGTTAAACAATATCCAAACAATATAATTGTTGCCTTTTAGCACCAAGACTGTGAAAGAAATGAAACTCTGTGTGTTTGTATAAAGTATTTTCTACCCAGCAAGCACAAAGCGCTAGTTAAACATGAACTATTAGTTTAAGTAATACGTTGATAAACCAAAATTCAATTTTCATTCAACGTTGACTTGTCATCGTTGATAATATAATATTTATTAAAATTGACTTGAAATAACAAATTAAAAATCGATAAAACGTCGAATATTTGATAAGCAGAGAACCTGCTTGCATGTACATCTACATTTTTTCAGAGCCACAAAAATACTTTTGTTTGTATGTGTTTTTTGTTTTTTGTTTTTTGTGGTTAATTTTTTGTTTTGTTTTGCACGTTGCAAGCAGTGACAATGCATCTAATATTCTAATATATAAGATTATGCATAACAGAAAATTCATATTTTTTAGATTATGAAATATACTTTTCTACAGATACAAATTGCATTAGATAAATGATTTCTTAAGAGAAGCTGAAGAACAATTGTAGAAAACTACACAAAATATGGCTTTTAAATGTTACCTCAGAGCCAACCTAAGCGAGACTTAAATGAAACTAAAACAAATGAAGCACACTACTTTTGCAAAAGCTTTTTGAAAACAATTATTGAGCTTAAAAACACCAAATAAATAATCCTTTCAAAAATAAGGTACCTTTAGATAAAAAACAAAGATATCGCACATAGCCGATTGTTTGATTGCATACCAAAAAAAAAATATGTTAATGATCCTGATTTTAATATGCGCAATACAGTATACATTATCTATGTACAGCCTCACATGCAGACCATTAGATGTAGAAATATTCAAATCTGTAGATATATGTACAAAAAAATGTGTGGATAAAATACTAATATTATGGAGAAAAATAAATATCAGAATAATATACTAATAACTAAATTTCACTTCAACTCAGCTTATGTCTAATTTATTAAACGTTTGTCTAGAGGATTGTCAATACAAAGTGTTCAGATCAATAGGATATATGCAAGGATTTAGGACTGAGACACCTCTATAGAGAGATGTATATGAAATAAATGACCCCTCGTGTGCAGGATTGGATCAGAATGTGTAATGAATCCGGTATAACAACAAAGTGCTCACACTGGATCCGTTGTGTGATCTTTACTGCTCATTTCACATTAGAAAATCAAGAGAAGAGTATTCTATCCTATAATGATGTTCCTAGTTCGTATCGTTTTTCTTTTACATGTAGTAGTATTTCAAGTGTCAGGTAAGTATACGTTCTACATTGTATTTATAGATAAATTATACAAGAGTACATACTTCAAAACTTTTAATTTGTTTGTTCTTTAAATTTAATTTAATTCAGTTGCACTGCTTGATTAGTATATTTGTTCTATCTTAATATATTTTACCCATTAAACCTCGATGCAAAACAAAAATATCTAGATAAAATACTAGCGAAAAACCAAAAGTGTTACTTCTTGAGCATATAAAACAAATACGGCTAAATCAAATGTAGTTTTTGTCTTCTGCGTATATATGTATGTGGTTGAACATTTAGGTTTCATATTTTTTTGTGTTCATATTTAAATTGATAAATAGATGAAAAATAGATAATGACCAACGAGAACAATGATTAAAATAAAACCAAGTCCTTCATCGAGAACCGATTTGTACGCAATTGGAGCGAATATAATCCAAGTTAAAATAAATCGGGTGAGATTAATATGGGGCGAGCAAAAGATCGAACGAAGATTCGAAATGCAGACGGTATTAAAACTAATTCAGTTGTTTACGTTGTTACCGGAATATTTCATCAAAGTTAATTTAAACATTATATAAAGGAAATTCCTTGTTTTACGTGAGTTCTTAGTTCTGCAGTTCTACTGTTTTGTATGAAATCGCAAGAATTTAAAATTGCAATTACCAATTTTTTGTTATACTAATTTTGTATAATTTGAAAATTTTAAACTATGAAAATAAAATCGATACTTAAAAAAAAAAATTCTCTCCTTCAGAATTTAAAACCTTGGAATTGAGCAGTGAATGAAAATGCAGTTAAGGAAATAAAACAAGAGACATAGATCATTGTTTTTACTAATGCACTAATGAAAATGGATTTTTATTTTCTTGCAGTTTCTTACAACATTTCGATTACTGGCATTGAAGATCTAGGAGAAGGCGACAATGCGACCATTACCTGCACTTTATCTGGCTTGTTGTATGAACCGAGTCTTACACGGTTTGTTCTTTTTTCAACGACTGGCGGTAACGAGGCCGCAAAGGCACTTATCTCCAATACGACCCTGTATACAAAGACGACGATTTATAATAACGTTTCCAAGACTTATGTTTCCAGCATTGTATCTCCACCCATTCCCATTGTCCGACATATCAATGGCAATGGTTTATTATGTACGAGCATTGTGAATACCACAACAATCAACAAAATTGAAGTATTAAATGTTAATTGTAAGTATTAACTGAACTCAGAACATATATAATTTATGTATTATATAATATTTCAGAAGTATAATTAAATTTTATATTGATGCTACTACATGAAGCATAAGTAATCGTAATAATCGAATTTATTATTAAATACACTTGGTTACACAGAATAGCCCCAGCAATTTTTATAAGTATAAAATCTGAGGAATAAATAAATTTCACAACAATTACAACGTTTTTTTCACGTTAATTTCCCCAACATGATCCTTTTTTAAGATTTCAGTAACTAATGCAGTTATATACGATAAAATGTATATCTTTCCTTTTATTACTTTTTAAAGTGAAATGATCCGTCGTTTATTCTGTTTTCCATAATGATATTCCACTCTCTGTATAATCGTTACATACTTATTATTGCTTATCTCAAAACAATCCGTTTTAATTTGTTTTATAAAAGCACGCACCAAACTGGGCAACTAGATAACATTTATATATATATATATATATATATATATATATATATATATATATATATATATATATATATATATATATATATATATATATATATATTGTGTTATAGATGCACCAAATATTGGAAACTTGAACCTTTGGGGCACGAATTTAGCGCTATCTGAAGGAAGAACAGGAACGTGGACCTGCTCCGTCACTCATTCCAACCCTGCTTCGACCCTTATTTGGCGAAATGACACTGAAACCTTTATGCCATCCTCACCTGCTGTTGTTACAAAAGCATCAGTAAAGTCATTATTGCTCTTTTATACTCATATAGAAAATATATGATTTGATCAAGTTTTACAACTCCTGTTTGGCAAAACCCGTCTTATGTTTTGCAACAATTCATGTATGTCCAAAGATAAATTATTGGTTTGAGAGCTTTAATCAGTTTTAATGTGTGTCATCCTTTATTTAATTTTCAAATAAAACATTTTGTGAAAAAAATCCTTCTTGGGGAGATAATTATATATTGTCTTTACGATTAAGAGAAAATCCTATGGCACTCCTTGAAATCAAGAGGGGATGATAATTTTCAAAGGATTTTACTAATTTGTGTTTTGATTCATATTTTAAAACAGTATAAGTTTCAACCCTATATGGTGGCTCATATAAAGTTTATTTGAAATAACTTTAATTTCTCATGTTTTAACACTATCCAAAGGGGGAAATAAGTGACAAGACTTTTAATCAAATGAATTCACACCAATGCTTAAAACAGTGCGAATTGGGATAATTAAATAAAAAAATGAGAAAACCCAAGATTTTGAAACGTTTGATTTGCATGAATCTTCAGTGCTTCCCTGTGTCAGGAACGATCGTTTAAAATCTACATTATATCGTTGACTCTGAAGCATGACTTGTATGAAATAAATTTAGCTTTTGTATTTTTTTTTTACAGAATTCTTATGAAACACGACAAGAGTGGTCCTTCACATACCATCGAGATCTGTCATTTACTAACTTCACTTGCATCGCCGTCGGCTACAGAAACCAGACCGTGTCAAAGACTATGCAGTTTGGAGATATATATTGTAAGTGTCCCATCATAGACTCAGAACATTATTCAAATTTTTGCGCTTTGATTTCATAATTTGTTAACATTTTGTTTTGTGTGTGTTTCATGCATATGATTTTTTTTCGTTACTTTTTGTTTAAAACTTTTTTTGAAAAAAAAATTGAAGCTTTTGCTATGGAATAAATAATTCTTTTAGGGGTTCTGCTTTGCTGAACAGTCCGTCCGTCCGACTGTCCTTTCGTCCGCCTGAGATCTCTTGTCCTATGCATATCTTTTTTGCTCTTCTTCACTTGGTCCAACCTGGTTCATACTTCACCAACAGGGTGCCCTTGGTAAAAAATATGCAGTTATTTTGAATGGACCTTGAACCATGTTTCTTTGTCTGAGGGTATAGTGTGAATTATATGAAACATTCTTGTCCGGGTCATATCTTCTCTACATTGGCCCATTCTGGCTCATACTTACAGACTGTCTATGGTCAAAAGGGTGTGCAGTGACCTTGAATGATATTTATAGGTTAAGGTTATAACAGACAACGCTATAATTCTGTTTTGAGTATATTTACTTCCGCCTAACCTTTTTCAGCTAACACGTCACATAAACTGAGCTTTTGAGTGGATTGTATGCAGTGACCTTAAACCAAGTTTCATATAAAGAACATAGAACAATTAATTATATGAAAAATCCTTTTTCTAGGAAGTCCTCTCTCCCCTCGGTCCAACCTGGCTCATACTTAACGGACAGGAATCCTTAGTCAAAGTCAAATATAAAGAACATAGCACAATTAATTACATAAAAAATCCTTTTTCTTAGCAATCCTATCTCCCCCGGTCCAACCTGGCTCATACTCAACCGACAGGAATCCTTTAGTCAAAAAATGTACAGTGATCTTTGATGGCTTGTAGGTCAAGTGTCAAAGTCGCATCGTACCACACCAAAATCCTTTTTTTAGAGTTTATATGTACTCTCTGTTTCGCCTAATTTGGCTAATACTTCATATACAGAGCTTTTAAGTTAATTGTGTGCAATTACTTTAAATCAAGTCAATGTTATTGGCCTAACAAATCCCTTCATAATTCTTTTTTAGATAATAGATTATTTCCCATTTGCTTAATTTTGCTTAGATTGGACAAAAATGCCTGTATGTAAGAAGAAATGAGATGGAATAAAAATTTGAAAAGGTCTATGCCAGCTGTAAAATATCTGAGTTATAGGTCAAGTTCAAAGCAAGATTCTCTGAAATGCTTTTCATCCTATTGTTCATTGTTTGAGCGGAGTCATTCGAAATGGCCACGATCTCAACAATTCCTACTTCTTACCATTTAAATCTATCTTATATCTGTTAATTCTGTGCTGTAGACATTTAAGTTTGCATCAGCAATTAGATAACCAATATACACCTTTTTTAAACTAGATGTCCCAGAGTTGGTAATACGAGGAAAAACAGTTCTAGAGGAAGGGGAGACTCTAAACTTGACATGCCAGGTGGTGGCAGCTAATCCAATGGCAAACGCAACATGGACTGGGACAGGTATCTATTACTAGTATTCATTTCTCGTTGGGAAGTTATATTTTGAACATTGGCTTAACTGTGTCAACTAGTCATATTGCAGTCTTTAAAGCGGGCTTAGACATAGAACAATACACTACTACGTTTATTCCAAGTATGATAATGGTGCCACGATAATTAATCATTACCTCTAACAAAATTCATTAAAAAATATTTACTTTTTACGGACATGATCTTGTTAATGATTCCAAAGTGTCATTTGGTGTTTGAACCATTGTGACGTCATAATTTACTTGATAGATATTTTGCCGTGCTTCACTTTTCTTTTGTAGAAAAGAAACAGTTTCTGGACATTCTATATTAGCCCATAAGAAAAAAATCCCGAAATCTATATTCAATTTGACATCATTTAATAGACATAATGGACAAAAAAGATTTGTAACTTATTTCCTGCATATTTCATTGAAAATGACAGTTAAATATGATTGTTCCGTGTGTTTAACGAAGAGTTAATTTCCAGTACACCTTATGAAACAAAGCTATTATTATGAAGCATCATTTTAAAAAAAAAATCTTGAATTTAATAAACCTGTAGGCACTTTTAATTTACTAGATCTTGACCGTTGCATGATTACAAACCGAGACTGTTGTACCCCTAAATCTAACATGATTATTTAAATTGTGTAGCTAGCGGGGTTAAGGAGATATCAAACATTCAGAAAAAACAAGACGGAGAGGAACTAACTTGTGAAGCAACAAACAGTGCCGGATCATCAAGAAAAACTGCACGAATAACTGTGCATTGTATGTATTTAACTGTCCTCTTCCTCGCTCTCTTATTTTCTCACTCCATCTCTCTTTCTATTTTATGATTATTTAGCAAAATGTTCTTTAACAAACCTTAAGTTTGTTTTCATAAAATTCACGTTGAAACAAATAAGGCGACAGAGTAAACATTTTTTAATATAAAAACTAAACCTTTACAAAAAGTATGCACTCTTATCAACACATTATGACGTATATCTCTATATCAACAAAACTTTCGTTACTTTGATAATACAGTAAAACACACATATAACGAAGTGCCAGAGACGGGCGATTTTACTTCGTTATAAGTTTAATTCGTTATATCAATCGAGTTAAGTCACGGGGAATGAAAATCACTTCGTTGTAAGCGTCAATTCATTATACGCGTGTTCGTTATAACCGTGTTCTACTGTACATGTATATACTTTGATATAGATGTAATTATCTTTTTTTACTCTAGAGATGATCTAATAAAAAGTTTTCAACTTGTTTTTAAATACGAGTAAAGAACCTAAAATATGTTGTTAGTTATACAATACTAGTATTACAGATTTACATCCACTGATATATCACTTACCATACTTATTTCTTACGCAAAATTGATTGTTATTCATAGATCTGTAGAAACCGAAAGAATAAAATTAATTTATCAAAACCTTCATCGACAAAGAAAAATATAATAGACTGCACGAGATAATCGAGAATATGCCAGACCTTTATTTCATTTTCAGAAGACGTAACGCGGATTATGCATTTTCTCTGTAATGATGTCACCTTCATATTCCGCATGAATCACCAAAGGATACAGTTTATTGTTTAAATACCCTGCTTTTGTCTTTCAGACGGTCCATATTTCTCCCTCGCTTCAAACGTTTTGGGACGAGAAGGAACCAATGTATCAATTGTGGCGACTGTGTCGGCGAATCCAGCTCCTACAAGACTGAACTGGAAAAGAGCTGGAAACGATACCGTATTGTCTACAAGCAGAATACTTCTCATTGAAAATGCTACAAAAGAAGATGCGGGGAACTATATATTGGAAGCAACAAGGGTCAGGCAACGAGAAAACAACATCACAGAGGACATCACGAAGAATGTATCTGTACATCTAGAAATCAGATGTGAGTTTACCATAATAATGGGATTTCCTTATTTATATCAATTTTCGTGCATTTGGAAAGAAAACACTGTTTTAATAGTTCATGTATTCGTTGCCAGTGATCTTATCAATGTTTTGAAATTGCACTTGAGTGACAATTTGATTTTATTGGTCAACTCTTAAATGAAATCAACAAAAATTGGAATTAAAAAATATGGGAAAAAATATTATACATGATTAGAGAGTACCTATACTTTTATCTTTTGCTGCCGTTCACATTATTATAAGACATGTTAAAATATAAAAAAAATGTATTATAAAAACAACAAAATTAATTATTGAATCCTGCGAGCTGTCATGCACGTTAAAAGAAGAACCCTTGTACAAATTTGATTAAAAATATCAACAAATTAGTTTAGTTATATTTCTTGGTAGTTTTATTGTTTACTCAATTTTGTGAAGACATTGAAGTAAATCCTAAGCGGAATATGAAGTCAATAAGTTAACAATATCTATTAGAAATGCATTTTATGAATAACTAGTCTAACAACATTAAAACTATTTGGACGGATAAGTGGAGAATTAGTGGAGAAAAAAACCCCGACCGATAGAAATGGACTTCAAATTGCTGAATGACACATTTTGGTAGGACAGACGTTAGAAAACAAGAAATAAAGGGCAAGTTTTGAGTCAGCAGATCGTTTGTACTTAAAAAATATTTGGAAAAATCAAAGTATTGAAGTACGGACGGAAGTTTATTTTATCGATTATTATTTTATATTTTAGAAAGAAAGCTATGTTATGTTTCATGCCAAGTAATTTCTTATATGCATTAGAATTGCGCACATTTTTTTATATTATGAATACTCGAACTTTTCCGACAAAAATTTCGAGAATCTAAGTGTTTGTGCAGTAATCGATATATTTCTGAGAAATTGTATGGATCAAAGCAATATTGAACTCTGGTTGACTCTTCAACAAGACCCTCGACTGTCGCCGATAATCTCCGATAATCTCCGACAAGCAAGAGAGATTCTCTGATTAATTATCGCCGAATTACGGGGCAGTCGGGCGTCTGGTTGAACAGGACTATATTGAACTCTGGCGTAGGAATACATACGACTACAAATATATCTATCTAAATTGTTCGTACCATTAAAAATCTTACTATTTTCAAGGTATTTATAAATCCATGTAACTTTCCTTGAAAGACAATTCTTCAGAATACAATACATCGAATTTATCAATCATTTTTAAGAACTAAATAGGAAGGAATTGATGGATCAGGGTATCGCCCACCTCCTCAACCGAAAAAATTCAAACTACACTCCATGCATCGCCCTCCCCGAAAATAAAGCTTGAAAAGCAAGCATGAAGTGCACCTGAAATTTAAATTTCTGCGTACCTTTTAAATTCTACCTCATATTCAAGCGGAGATAAGCATAGGCATCGGAACCAAGAAGGGGAGGGACTCAACCCCCTACTGTTTTTGCAAAGTTAGACCTAACCGTTAGGCACAAAGCATCGGACCACCCCCCCCCCTTACCCCCACCCTACCCACCACCCCACACACACACTTTCAATTTGCTTTCGACGGCAATGATAAGTTTGCAGATAGCTAGGAACATGTTCTTGTAGACCGTCCATTATTAGTTAATCAGTTAAAGTCCGAGGACTTTAGTTTTTCCTGCAATTATTCCTATGTAAAAATCAACTCCACTGAGCCCCACTCTAACCTCTTAAGTTATTGTTTCAAATAAATGGAATAATTACGATGTTTATATGATATTATAATGTTGTTCATATATATTCCACCGATGTCTCGCACTTGTAAAGCTTTATAGGTAAGCTCACTCAATCGTGAAATGGAATAAATTTTTATCACCATGACTTTAAAGACCATCTGTATTTTCAATGGTTTCCTACTACATAGATGGACCAGCCGCTGCACGCATTTCTCCCAACATAACGATGTTAGAGCTTGACATTGGATCATCTGTTCCCCATATCGTATGTACCGCAGACTGTTTTCCAACTTGTGACTTCAAATGGACACAACACTATAGAAACACACAGAGACATAGATCCGGAACAGCAAACCTGGACCTTGGCAAGGCTAGTACAGAAGTCATTGGTGACCACACATGTGAAGCTTACAACTATATTGGGGGACAGAAATACTCAGCTACGGTCACATTTCAGTTGCGAGTAAAATGTAAGAATTATTATAACAATTAGATGATACAAAATGAACTGTAATCGAACATTTACTGATGATTTTTCTCTTCATACGCACTTCGAAAAATATAATATTGTATGCCTATTTTGTTTTTTTAAATACCTCTTTTACGTGTATCAACTGGGTCTTTTATAATTTAATTCAAATTATTTTCATTCATATTATTATAATAATTTTTAAAAATCAAAAGATTTAATAGTAAAATGACCATCTGTTTGTGTTGAAAAGGCATCATAAAGAGTAGTAAAATTAAATTTTGAAGCATATTTAGGTTATATGTACAAACATCATGATAATATCTAAAATGATATAACTATTCTAAAAATATTGTTCAATTCTAAAGGCAATTCTCTTTGAATGTGCTATGTAACTTGATTTTTAATTTGTTTTGGTTTTTGAAGATGCTCCAACAATACAGACAGTATCCATCAATGGATTATCAAACACCCCGTTCAATGATAGTGGCGTCATTAGGATCACCGCCGTAATAAGAGCTTTTCCCGCACCATCGGCGGTGACATGGGGCATCAAGAACGATCGATTTACCAACCCGTTTAAACCATTAACTAGTAGGTGTTAAGCGTATATGTATATACATAAAGTATTTATTTGGTAGTCATTCAAGATATGCAAGAATTCATGATTTTTTTTCTGGTTTTATAAATCAGTGTTTTTATCTTTCAAAGAACTTTTTTTAAACAACAGATGTGGAATTTTTTGGAATTACAAATTGATTATTTTTTTCTTAATTTAACATAATTGTTTATTTATTGAACATTAGCAGTCGCAAATGTATCTTATCATGGTCTGCGTTGCCTAAAATCTTTGTTTTTTGATAGATGATTCCCGATACTACAGTAACAGAACTAATGACTGCTCTTATGACTGTGAAAGTACGGAAGTTCTCATCCTTAATCCCCCGTCTTGCACTGACACAGGAAACAAATATTCAGTATATGCAGCGAACGAGAAAGGAAACTCCAGTGTAAAGACAACACTGAACAGAGTTACTATCACATGTGAGATTTAATATGTTTCTACTCTTATTGATAAGATACATGAACCTGTTACCTACACTCGCTCTGTGGATAAAATTAAAACGTTTTGGATCTTTAATTAAATAAAGTGAAATGTTGGTGAAAACCGCGAATTTTAAACCATTAAGGGTTTAGACACTTTTCTAATATATCATTGATAACAAAAATAAAAACTTATCCTTTTAATAAAAGTATTTTTAGGATGGAATTAAGGCACATTCATACCTAAAATTTGCAACTTAGAACAGTAATTGATCAATATTTGAAAAACAACGCCGTGTAGCTTAATTTATAAATCCATACTTGTCATGTTTACAGAATGAAAGCACAATTTGACTACACTATAAACAATGCATATAAGCCAAAAAAATTAATCTTATAACTTAAAATTAAAAATTGCTTATCTTTATTTGTCCAAGTTGGGGATATACACCGCCTTGTACGCCCATAGCTGACCTTTTTCACACAAAATCTTGTCATACATCCGGTAGGCCACGAATGCAGTTTGAACAGAAATTCCTCTTAATTTTGATAGATCTTGGATCACATAAATACTTCCATAAACACTTTTAGACTTCCTTTTTGAATCTTGAACCATATCTTTCCTTTTCATTAGTATATATTGATATAGAGAATAATGTTGCACCGCACCTTCATAAGAATCCGCTCAAATTTCTTTAACAAATCAACGTCTGATAATTAACGTCAGAATTCTGACTTTCCTTTCTCCTTGCAAGTCTAGAATATGTAATAGTTAGAACATATGAAGAGAAATCTTCGTCATGAAGAATGGGCGGAGCGAAGCGAAGAGTAGCCCATTCTTCATGATAAAGATTTCTCTTCATATGATTTTACTGTCTTAGAACAGAACCCAGGCCAATGAAATCAAAGATCTGAGGAAAATACACCGCCCCCTATTGTGTCCAAATATTGCCGTGCCTTAACTGACATATCTGGAGCCCGATGTTTTTATTTACGTGAAAATTAAATAAGCTTTTATATTTTTAACGTGGACTTCCAATCAAGTCATGTTATAATGAATATGATTTAAGGTACTTCACTACACCTAGACTTTTACTTTGTAAGACACTACGTCACAAGATGGCGATTTAAATGTTTTGTTAAACTGTTTGTATCAATCGATTCAGGTGTATATCGTGATAGCTCAGAGGTTAAAGTATCAGGCTTGTGAACCGCAGGTCATAAGTTCGAATCCGTTTGGGGCTTTTGTTCATGTTTACTGAATGAAATTTTTGAAAATATCATTTTTTATTTAAAATTGCACATTTTTTAGCCTATTTGACACATATACTTCTTATCCATTATGCTATCTATCATAATCGAGTACTTTTCTGCTGATTTGAGAGAATATTTCAAGGTGTAGTGAGGCACCTTAAAGGATATTCGTTTTGATTAAATATTGATATCGTGTTAAGGTGTTAAATCTATACAGATGATTTAAAATATAACATACATTTGTACAAGGTGAGTAAATACATGTTTTCATTAAACTTTTTAACACTATATCGTTATTTATCTATCCATTACGTAAGTCAACGCGTATGAATTTTCAAAACAGTAATAATGATAATAATATTAATATCATTTTTTTGTAAAAATGGGTGGATGAGATAGATAGATGGATAATAAATAGATAGATAGATAGATAGATAAATGGAGTAACTGGCATCAGTGATCTGTTACTTTCAGGTATTCCTCGTCGGGTGTATTACAGTTTCACACACTTTAAATGTGAAGGCGAGGAACTAAATATGACCGCTTCATTTGTCTCAGTTCCCGGACCCTTTATAACATGGTACCAACAGCCAGACAATAAAAATCACGTCTACTATGAAGATTTCCGAGGGAATTGGAATACCCTATATTACACATCGCGATATCACGTCCAGTTTGTTACTTCTCAAACGTTCGGGACATACATGGTTGTAGCCGAGAATAGCAGAGGGGTTTCAAACGGGAGGGTTCTTGTTCAAGTGAACAGGAAACCTAACTGCACAGGTAATTGTAAATCGATGTCACTACACTATATACTAATATATATATATATATATATATATATATATATATATATATATATATATATATATATATATATTATACATTTGCTTTGATTATTTTTGTTTATGTAATTAAAAAAAGATTACTATTTTAATCTATATGAGATGTAAAAATAAGGTTGTAATATTATTGATACCACTAGATTAAACATTGAGTGTTTTAAAATAGTAAACTTTTCCTTCTTCTGGAAGCGTGAATATACACATTTTTAGCTTCTGAAATGCTTTGTAGAAGGAAGTACTTCTACAACAAGCAGTACCACAGACAGAAGTGATGCGTCTACCCTCATATACAATGGGGACATTATGACTAGAATAATACTGTATGTTGTCGCGTGCACAGTTGTTATCAAGGTAAGCTTGACATAAACATCATAAACTTTTTCTTTGGCATGTCAAACGTTGCAATATTCGATCTTGTCTTTATATATATGTATATATATATATATATATATATATATATATATATATATATATATATATATATATATATATATGTTCATTTGTATTGCATAATTTATAATTTTCCATTTGTATTATATATTTTTTTCCATTTGTATTGTAAAATTTTCATTTGTATTTCACAATTTTTTATTTGTATTGTATATTTTTCTATTTGTACTATGAAATTTTCCTTTTGTCTTCTATAATTCTCAATTGTAATTCTATAATTTCCATTTGTATTGTATAATTTTCAATTTCTATTCTAAAATTTTCGATTTGTATTGTATAATTATCAGTTGTATTCTATTATCTCCATTTGTATTGTATAAATATTCATTTGTATTGTATGATTTTCTATTAGTATCTATAATTTTCATTTGTATTCTATAATTTCCATTTGTATGGTATAATTTTCGTATGTATTGTATGATTTTCCATTTGCTTTGTATAAATATTCATGTGTATTTTATAATTTTCAGTTGTATTCTATTATCTCCATTTGTATTGTATAAATATTCATTTGTATTGTATGATTTTCTATTAGTATTCTATAATTTTCATTTGTATTCTATAATTTCCATTTGTATGGTATAATTTTCGTATGTATTGTATAATTTTCCATTTGCATTGTATAAATATTCATTTGTATGGAATAATTTTCGATTTGTATTCTATAATTTTTCATTTGTATTGTATAACTTTCAATTTGTTTTCTACTATTATACATCACGAGTAAAAAGTCATACAATACAAATTGAAAGTTATAAAATACAAATGGAAAGTTATAGAATAGAAATGGAAAATTTTACAAAACAAATAAAAATTATACAATACAAATGAAATTCATACAAAACAACTGGGAAATTATAAAATACAAGTGGAAAATCAAACAACACAAACAGAAAATAATAAAATACAAATGAAATCCATACAATGCAAATAGAAAAATATACAATACAAATAAAAATTATACAATACAAATGGAAAATTATACAATACAAATGGTAAATCATACAATACAAAAAGAAAATTATACAATACAAATGAAAAAAGTACAATGCAAAAGGAAAAATATTCAATACAAATGGAAAATTATAAAATACAAATGAATATTTTTACAATACCAATGGAAAATTATAGAATACAAATGGCTTATAGAATACAAATAGAAAATCATACACTACAAATGAATAGTTATACAATATTAATGGAACATTTTAGAATACAAATGAAAAATTATAAAATACAAATATAAAATTATACACTAAAAATGAATATTTATACAATACAAATAAAAAAGATCCAGTATTGCAATGATTGTCATGCCATAATTTTCAAACATTTTACAGCATGTTGTCGAAAAAGATATATTGAAATATTTAAATTTGCAACATTGAAGATATATGGAAACTTTTTACTAAGCTAGGTCAATATTTTATTTTTAAACAAAAAATCTTATGTATTGAAGATAGGCCTTAGCTTTCACTTTTAGATCATTTTTTCAACTTTTATTTTGTGTACGAATATTGTACATGTACATCAAAATGCAATTTGACAATGCATTACCTGTACATGTATAATTGATAAGATTTTATTGCTTATTTGGTACGTAAATATTAAGATACTTAGGGGGGAAAGCTTTTAATCAGAAATTTAAAGACTTCCCGATGCACAAAATGTTTTACAGTATAACCACATCTTCTGTTTTAAAAATACTAACACATGCGTATAACTTTTAGTTTATTCAATGTTTAGTAAGTAGTAACGGATTCTTATTAAGCGAAATTCAATTTCGTGTATTAAGCCTTCGTACTAATGTCATTTTAAAACTAAATTTTCAACTCTATTATTTCAGGCAAAGTACTAAACAACGCAGCACAATTAGAAAAGGATGAAGAATTTTTTAAGCATTTTGTCAAAAATATGGAACGTATTTTGTGAGCTTAACAATATTGCGTGTTTTGTTGTGATTTTTTATGGTCTATAAGAACTGCATGCTGTAATTAAGATAAGAATGTTTGATATAAAATACATGCCGGTATTTACAATACAGTTCAATATTTTTCAGAATAACATCAATGAAGAAAAAAATATAATACTAAATGGAAGAATAATTAAGAAAAAAGCTAAGATTTTTATGACATTTAATAAACATTGTATTTTTGGTAAAGAAGATTGATGGGTAAAACATGCCTGTTTAAGGACGAATAAGATACTGAAAAATTAAAAAATCAATAAATCTTATTTATTGATTATAAAAATAAATAAAATGAATCATTATAGATAAATGATGAATAATTTTATTTATTAAAAAAAATCATTGAAAACAATATATATTTAACATAACATATATTTATAACCATTAAATATGTAAGATACTTTGAATATTTTGATTTAAAGCAATATGAGCTGTATTTTTTAAAAATTTATTTTGCTGCAGAAACCTGCTCGTATGATAAGTCTGCATGTTACGTAAACTTGTATGGTGAATAAAATTTGAAAAATTCATAAATTTTGGTCAGAAGAAAGATTGCTCTTATCAGGAATAAATAGCAATTCAATTTTTGTACAGGACGACAATAATTCAATTTTGTTCCAATTAAGGCTTCTTAACGACTTTTCACACCAAAATACAGCTTACAGAATTTAAAAACCATGATTTTTTTTGTCATTTTAGAAGAAAAACACCTTTTCGTAAAATGAAATTTCAACATGAAAATCGCAGCTCATATTGCTTTAAACTGGAGTATATTTATCAAAACCTCCCAAAAATCTCATTTAAGAACTTCAATGACTTTTACTTTCTTTTATAGCTGGCCATCATACTTTTGTCATAGTCTATATAAGGTCTAATGAAAAACAAACCGATTTCAATCAACAAATTTGTGGAGTGTGACCAACTTTACATTAAAATTTCATATTTTGTATTTTCAAAAATTGAACGAGTATTGTAATGCTTAATAATGAATATGTGTTATTTTTTAATTTTCAAATCCTTATTTGTCGTATCCTACGTGAAAAATTCCAGTAACTGCATGACAAGTGATTCATTCTATTTAAAGTTGTAAACCGATGAAGTGAAGAGGGTGTGATGTAGTATTTTTAACAAAATAATGATTTTATAACTAAATGGTTACTTAAATAATAATAATTATATATATATATATATATATATATATATATATATATATATATATATATATATATATATATATATATATATATATATATATATATATTTCACAAGTAAATATACACAAAATAAAAATACTTTAATAAAGTTTGTTCCTCATTTATGAGTAGTAGAACACTTCTGTATATACCATACTAAATTAGATGTAAATGTGAAAAAAGCTTCACGGAATTAAAATTGGAAGCCTCTTCGGATTTCTCGAAATCTTGGATAGCTCAACATTTGTTGAAGCTAGAGATACCGATGCTTACCTGAATTAATATCATTCTCCATTCAATGAATTTTTGGAATACACATTGCATAGATATATACATGTACATATTAACTGTGATGTATGTATATCTAAACCCTTCACTTTGGGCAGGTATTCTTTACATGATGTTGGTACATATAAATGTTTTCGATGTTTATTCTGAATGAGTCAAAGTGGTTTTATGAATACGGAATCTAAATCTCATTTATCAAACCTCTGGAAAAAATATAACACTTTCATTGTAAAATATTTAGATATAAAAAACTATATGAAATTTCAGTTTATAACGTTTTATGGTTGAATAAGATAATTTCCCATTTTACCAGACCATAGATTTTTTTTTATTGAATTTGCATCAATAGATCCTAGCAATTTGGAAAACCTTTTTGTTTGTTTGCTTATTGTTTTTTTTTATAGTTTTTTTTTTTTTTGCTTTGATTAGTTGAATTTTTATTTTGTTTTGTTGAATATACGTCTTATTATCCAGTATTGCAGTTTGTCTTGCTGTGACAATAAATGTGATTTATAAAATTATATATTATATATATTGGACAAAACATTTTAAGATGTAAATATGGTACAATTTTAAATATTGTAATAAGTTTTGATCTCAAATACTAAATAAAACACGTAACAAAAATGTAAGCATATGTCTTGATTATAACGATTTTGCATTGAGCGAATTTCTCTGACACCATAAAAATAATGTGCACTAAAACCTGGATATGAAGGGATTAACAATTTAACCGTGGTAAGTTATGAGGATGTTAAAAGATTTTTTGCTGCATTTTAGAAGATTGTACAATTAAAAGAAAGTTATGGTCTAATTGTTTTGTTACAAAATTAATCATTATTAGTGAAGATTTTTGCATCTTCTGATATGCGCAGACAAAGAATACTCTCATACCAATACTAGTTTTTGTGAAACGACACAACTTATTTTTACCAAAGAGAACATTAGATTTACAGCATGTGAATTGCCTATGTTGAACAAATGCAGCATGCGTTTGGGAATTACTAGGTTTTTGACCCGTGCGTACGGGTTGACATTGCAGGCTTCAAGCATCGGGGGGGGGGGGGGCTGTTTTGAACAGCAAAGATGTTTCTTAAATTTACATCCAAAAAAATGAATTAACATGGAGTTGGTGCCCACTTTTATGGGACTATAAAAAATTTATTTGAAAATATGGAAAAAAAACAGTGAAATTGTAGTTAAAGGTACTCCCCCCCCCCCTTTTTTTCCTTTTCTTTTTTCTTGTCAAGATTTTTTGTGATTGCATTGCATATGATATCGGACATTTACGAAATAGATACATCGACACAGCGTATTGTTGACATTCACATAACAAAGCTTAAGCCTAAAATGTACTACACTCTGCTTGGTTAGAATAATCTAACTATGTCGCGGGACAGGTCTTCACCACAGTAAAAATGCCTCCCATATACCTGTAATGTAGCAAACAATTGCAGAATCGCCCGGAAACGGTTTTGGAGAAAATTAATGTAGTTGCTTTAAAAATTAAAGTCATTTATAACAAACCATTTCGAGGCTGTAAATACTTTTCATCTAAAAATTTAATTCATATTAATTAAAAATTCAACACTTTTTCACCAACGTTTACTTGCTTCAAATGCACTAAATTAGAGTTATCACCCGTATTTTCTTTGATAAACACAGAATATACATGAATAGCAAATTTTCAATGAAAATTTAAACGTATTTGTATTATCGTTTCTGAGTTTATCCATGCAAATATGATATTGTGAAAACATAAACTATAGAGCTTTCCGTGATTTAGCGTGAATGTTATGCGCAAGTTTGTAAAATCCAAAACATCCTGATGATTTTCGGACTTTTTAAAGGAATTATCTTTGATTATTCATTAGCGAAGCTTCATTGAGAATTAAAAAAATACAAATTGGTAATCTTCAAGTACCAATGATATTTAAAATATATAACACAAAAGGCAGTACTTTTCTGATTTCTTGGTATTGAAGCCCAAAATTTGAGTCTATTATTTTAATAAAGTAGTAAAGATATGCACAGAACTATATAAGAATTGATGCGAGACCCGGAGAAAAAGGATGGTGGTGGTCGTAAACTGTAATAGATAAACTTATACGCCTAATTACTGTGCTATAGTTTGAATTATTTTGATATCTCTCCCTTTTTTCATTCGGAACAATGACATTAATTTATACTTCAAATTTGTGGACATCTTATGAAACACAAGATACCAGTATCCATTTAAACGTTTAACGCATCAAACTGATAAAACAAACTGCATGTTAAAATATAAACCGAAGAAGGATGAATTGATCACTGCAACCCAATGAAAATACTAAATTCCTACATATATATGTTTGAGCATTCAGGTGTCGTTGACTCGTAGAAGTAGAAAAATTCAAAGATGTAGATTTTTCCAACACAATTCAATGCTTCACTAATTAAATTCCAGTATTAGGGAGCTAAATAATATATAACTATAAATGATTAAATTTCACTTCAACTCAGCTTATGACTATAATTTATTAAATGTTTGTCTAGAGGATTGTCAATACAAAGTGAACAAATCAATAGGATATATGCAAGGATTCATGACCAAGTCACCTCTATAAAGCTATATATATGAAATAAATGACCCTCGGGTGCAGAATCGGATCAGAAGGTGTAATGAATCCGGTATAGCAACAAAGTGCTCATATTGGATCCGTTATGTGATCTTCACTGCTCACTTTGAATTAGAAAATCAGGAGAAGAAAATTTGCATTTTATAACGATGTTCCTAGTTTGTAGCGCTTTTATTTTACATGTATTAGTATTTCAAGCCACAGGTAAGAATCTCTTTCTATTTTTATAAATTATGCATGAGTACATCCTTAAAATTCTGTATTTTTTGTCTGGTTGCAATGAAAATTTAATTCAGATGCAAAGCTTGATTAATACATTAGTTCTATTTAAAACGTTTTGCCCATTATACCACGACGCAAAAAAAAATATTTAGATACATACTATAGCAAAAAATCAGAAGTTTTCCTTCTTAAGCATAAAAAGATAACGGAATACTTTAAAAATGTAATGTATGTCCCATATGTGAATTTGCATGTGATAAAACATTTAAGTTTCATATAAATTTTTTCAATGGTTTTCATATTTAATTAAACTGTAGCCACATCCTATGTGAAAGTATTTGGATCAGTACCAATTACAAATGGAAAAACTCAGCAAGCGTCTCTGAAGGTCAAGGAGGGAGATATTTTGAATATCACCTGTCAGAGTGACCTTCATTTACTAACATTAGAGTATGACTCTGTTGTCCACCGACAAACTCACAATGACAGTGGAACTTATACAGTCAAATTTTCCAAAACAGCAGATAAGGATGACGAATACAAATTGGTGATATGTAAAGCAAGTAACGCTACAGGCCAGCAGATGGAAGACTCTGCTTATGTCCGAGTTACCGGTAAGTGAACCAGTGGAAGAAAAAAAATATTGTACCATAATCTCTGTGTTAAAGGGTCGTGAAATCTAGACTCAGTACTAGTGCAGTAGATTTATATATTGTAATCATACCGCAAAAAATTGCATGGTACCAAACCGCGCAAAAAATATATATAAGATTTGGATTAAAACACATCTTTCTTCGCAAACCGATGTTTACACAATAGGGGCGAATTAATACACTCCAGGTCAAATTATATCGGGGGGGGGGGGGGGGGGTTGTAAATGCAGGATGAGCAAAATCATTTAGACCAGCAAAGAACACAGTATTATCATAAATAAAATTGTTTACAGTGCGCGTGGAATGTTTCATCAAAGTTCATTCAATCATTATATACTAGTAACCATTATAAAAGTGATACCGATAACATGGCATTTATTTGTGTATTTAAATCAGAATTATGTTGTTAAGATAAAGGTTGTCAGGTCCTTATATAAGATTGCTAAATAAATAGATAGCATCTCAAATTTAAAATCTTAAATGTCGTATTTTGAATATCTTTTTCCGAATATCGAATGAAATTTCAGGGCTATCGTAGTGAGTGATTATTATTACACATAAATGGAGTTCCTAAACTTGCAAAAAAAAAGTTACAACTTTAAGATTCTGATTTTACTTATGTATCCGACTAAGACTAGAGTTAATAGAAAACCAAATATAAATGCAAATTGAAAGATGTTGAATTTTCTTGCAATGTTGCTTCCAAAGAGCAGAAATATTTTTCGAGATATATATGGGATAGAACAGGGGTAGATATCTCCTCCCGATCTTCCCCTCAGAATAATAATATACATATAGTGCAGTGAATAAACATGTAGTTAACGAAATTAAACAAAAGACATTCAGTTTTTAAGAGGCTAAATGGTCCACAAATTAACCAACAGATCTTGCTAAAATTTTGAGATATGATTTCCTCAGAAAAATCTTCTTAATAAGGAAATCAATACAGTTTAAATATGGCCACAGCCATCGGACCTTCTTAATCTAGTTAATATAAATATATTTCGGATTCCTTGCAGTTCCCTACAACATTTCGATTACTGGCGTTGAAGATCTAGGAGAAGGCGACAATGCGACCATTACCTGCACTCTATCTGGCCTGTTGTATGAGCCCAGTATTACACGGTTTATCCTATATTCGATTTATGGAGGCATCGAAACAGCACAGGCACTTATCCACAACGTGACCCTGTACAAAAATACGACGAGTTATGATAACGTTTCCAAGACTTATAATGCCAGCATTGTATCTCCACCCATTCCCTTGGACCGACTGAACAATGGAAATGCTTTATTATGTGTTAGCACCGTAAATACCACATATATCCACAAAGGATTATCATTAAATGTTTATTGTAAGTATTGAATATTAACTAAGAATGTATATTTGCACTAATGATAAAGATCACAAACTATGATAAATTATTTTGGATTTTGTTTGTTTTGTTTGTAACTTTTGTCAGTCGCGAATATATGATGAAATACATCTGCAATTTTAATGGATTTTATATTTGAACGAGTTACATGAAGCACGAGTGATCTTGGTTTCCTGATTATACATGTACAGGTTGTTTTTTTTTACATTTGAGTAATTGATGCTGAGTAAATTAATTTTAGAACAATTATATTTACATTTTCCAGTGTCTTTGCCTGTATTAACACTACGTATCGATTTTGTACGATATAACCCATAATACAAATGACGCCAAATTGAGGTGCCAGCGGGGTTTGCTTATTTATATTTAAATATTAAATCGTACGATGGCTTAAATTTATATAAATATAAGTAATAATGAATCATTCTTTGAATATTATGAGGTTATAAATTCGGTCGGGGCGTGATCAAATCTATCATAAAGCCCTTCGGGCTTTATTGGATTTGATCCCGCCCCGACCAAAATTATCACCTCATAATACTCAAAGAATGATTCCTTATTCCTTATATAACACTTATGCACATTACATTCCCCCTAAATGATCTTTTTTGACATTTCAGTAACCAGCTCAGACACGTACGATAAAACTTTTTTCCTGTTTCATAAAACAGTTATGAAACTTACGAACCCTTTTAAGATTGATTTTGTAATTCATCATACATGGACCTCTATAATTACAATTATCCTTTATATTTTATACAATGCGTTTTAATTTGTCTTACACATACACATATCGGGTAACTCGATTGCATTTTCAAAAAAAAATGTGCTATAGATGGACCAAATATTGGAAACTTGGACTTTGCTGGCACGGATGTAGCGCTACCAGAAGGTAGAAGTGGAACGTGGTCCTGCTCAGTTTATCGTACCAACCCTGCTTCGACCCTTATTTGGCAAAATGACACCCACACTTTTATGCCATCATCTCCTGCTGTCGTCAAAAAAGTATCGGTACGGTCATTATTAATTATCTTAAGTTTGATAATCATATAGAAAATATATCATACATGTAAGTTAATCAACTTTCAACACCATTTGTCTTAGATGCGGTTTTTCAACTGTCTCTGTATGTTAAAAAAATTACTGTTTACAGATCTTATTATCAGTTATGCTTTACCTCACCCATAAGTTGGTACATTTCACTGTGGATATAGAATATTTGTGATAAAAATACTTTAAAAGAGATAAATTATTTCTCTTTATACACTGTAGCAATTTCTTAAAATTTAGTTGGAAGGGAAATTTTCTTCAGGAATTATTGGATCACGTAGTACAATTAATTTACACATTACATTATATAGTGCCTGTTTTGGAGGGTAACAGTTGAAATTGGCACCCCGAGGAAACCATTGTCAACAAACGCGAAGCGGAGGTTGACAATGGTTTTTGAGGGGTGTCAATTTCAACTGTTATCCTCCCAAACAGGTACTTTTTATTTTAGTATACTGAATGTCTTAATTTTAGAGAATTTTTTACTGCTTTTATATAGAAATGACGCGAATTCTATGGCGAATCTTACGCGCATAATTTACACGCATGCAACAATTCGTTGTGTTACCCGTTGCTAAATGTGTTGCTAACGCTGAGGGTAATAGAACGGATTATCAACTGCGTCTAAACCAATCAGATTTCAGTAGTTAACATGTAAATATAATAATAAACATTGTAACATTTTATAAAAGCCCAAATGATCATCAATAGAGAATCTTCATTGTCACATAGTTACAGGACATTTTAAAAACAGAATTAAAATTTTATGTAAATTTAACACAATGCAAATTAGTTTCGGATAAATAACAAAACATTACAAACATAGCATTGGAACCTTTGGAAAATGCAAAATTTAAAAAAACTATGATTTGCATAAAACTTAAGTACACGTTGTTTGCTTCCATATGTCAGGAACGTTTTAAATTTATATTATCTAATTAACTCTGGAGCACGACTTGTATATATGAAATGTATTTATGTGATTTAATTTGCCTTTTTTCTTTTCTTTTGTACAGTTTGCTTATCAAACACGACAAGAGTGGTCCTTCACATACCACAGAGATCTTTCATTTACTAACATCACTTGCACCGCTGTGGGCTACAGAAACCAGACCGTGTCAAAGACACGGCAATTTGGAGATATATATTGTAAGTGTCCCAACATAGATTTAAAACACTATACCATTTTTTCTCTGCTTTGATATCTTTTCCTTTTATTTTTGAGCATGTGCATCAGATGATTTTTAAGGTTTTGTTTATCTATTACATAAGCCAATTAAAAGATAGAGAAAATTGAAGCATCTGCGATGCATAAAGCTCTTTTTATTAGGGCCCTGCTCTGCTCTGCTGATCAGTCCCTGCGTCATTCCGACCATCTGCGAAATCTATCTTCTCTCCCCTTTGCCTGATCGTGCTCATGCTTTACACACAGAGTGCCTTTAGGTGAGGAGAATGCAGTGTTGCAACCACTATTGAAATAAAACCACTATTGAAATAAATTATTTCAATAGTGGTTGGGAATGCATTTCATTAGAAAAATCACTTTGCAACCACTATTGAAATAAAACCACTATTGCAATAAATTATTTCAATACTGGTTTGGAATGTATTTCATCTGAAGAATCACTTTACAACAACTACTGAATACAACCACTACTAAAATAAAATATTTAAATAGTACGTATTCCGGGATGTATTCCATTTTGAAAATCAATTTACAGACACTGTTGAAGTACAACTACAATTAAAATTATTTTTTCAATCGTAGCATAGAAGAATTTTTTTAATTAATTTTTCTTTGAAAATTTACATTTTTTCTTTACATTTCTCTTTCTACAAACATATAATGTCCTATGATATTGTATATTATTTGCACAATTTTGAACACATTGTAAATTGCCGGAACCTCTATTCAAACCCCCTGTATATTGAATAATTATTTATTGATAAATATTATTATAAATATCATTATCAATATGAATCATTTCAAAAGGGGTTGGGGGTTACTTCTCTACGACCACTATTGAAATATATTATTTCAATAGTGGTTAAGGATGCGATTCATTTCAACCACTATTGAAATAATTTATTTCAATAGTGGTTGGGGATACCTTTTATTTCAACCACTATTGAAATAAAGTATTTCAATAGTGGTTGATGATGCATTTCAGTTTTATGTCTATTATTATGTCTGTTTGTAACATTTCCTTTCTGCTAGGGGAGTTTCTTAAGAAAAAAGGTATGTCTTATGAGATGATGAATTCCTCTTTGAATATGATGTTCTTTGATTTACCTCTATATGGTCATGTTTCCCATACCCCCTGTCATCTGGAACCGAAAGTGTTATGCACAGTCGGTATAATAGACATTAAAATAACATCTTACCACTATTAAAATATTTTATTTCAATAATGGTTGTAATGAACCGCATCCTTGACCACAATTGAAATAAATTAGTTCAGTAGTGGTTGTAATGAAATGCATACCGAACCACAAGTGAAATAATTTATTTCAATAGTGGTTATAACGAAACGCATACCCAATCATTATTGAAATAATTTATTTCAATAGTGGTTAAAATGAAACGCATACCCAACCACTATTGAAATAATTTATCTTAATAGTGATATTCATTACCACATAAATCTATAATGATATATAAGCTATAAATCATTCTTTAATATACAGGGGTTTTGAATAGAAGTTCTGGCAATTTACAACGTTTTCTTCTAGTACAAATAATTTATAATTTCCATAAAACATGATATATCTATAGAAAGAGAAAGGTAAAGAATAAATATGAAAACAATTCTACATGTTAATCTGCGAGGATTGGTCATTTCTGCACAACAGTGAAAATCCTTATATGTATAAGTACATTTATATCATAGTCTTTACCATAAAATATGCAAGTCTTTAGTACCTTAATTGTGTATTTGAATTGTTTGCTAAATAAAAACAAATGTATATGCATGTTTATCTGCGAGAATTGGTTTAACTTATTTACTTTTACACAGCAGAAATAATTGTACCATAATTGTGTATTTGATATTATTCGTTAGATTTCTTGCATTTCAAAATAGTTTGCAAATATGATATACAACTTCTTTCTTTCCAAATGTGTTACATAATAGTGGTCACATAGTTATATGTATAAGTAATTCATTCCCATCCACAATTAAAAAAAATTAATAGTAGTTGAACTTTAATGGTGTCTGTAAAGTAGTAACTGTTCTTATCATGAAATACATCCCAAACCTCTATAAAATCATTACTTCAATAGTGGTCGTATTTCAATATTGGTTGCAAAGTGATTTTTCTAATGAAATACGTCCCCAACCACTATTGAAATAATTTATTTCAATAGTGGTTTTATTTCAATAATGGTTGCAAGGTGATTTTTCTACTGAAATACATTCCCAACGACTATTGAAATAAATTATTTCAATAGTGGTGTTATTTCAATAGTGGTTGCAACAAGTGACAATGCAGTGACCTTGAACTGTGTTTTTAGGTGCAAGGGTATGGTCAAAGTAGAATAACAATGTATACGAAAAATCCTTAGCAGAAACATATCTTCTCTAGCTGACCCAATCTGGCTCATTTTTCATTTTCAGATTGACTATTGTCAAAGAGTGTACTGACCTTGAATGGTGTTCATAGGTTAAGGTCATATAGGACCACGCAAAATCGTTTTTTTTTCATAGCATATACATGTATACTCTCCATTTAGCCATATATGGCTCATAATTCACATAAATAGAGCTTTAGAGTAGATGGCATGCAATGACTCCAACCAAGTTTTAAGGTTAAAAGTAATGACCATAGCAGAACTACATGAAAAATCTTTGTCCAGAGCATACCTTTTTTCCCCTCAGTCTAACCCGGCTCATAATTCACCGACAAGATTACTTTGGTCTTGGAATGTGCAGTGATCTTGAATGGTGTTTGAAGGTCAAGGTCACATAAAGAATCTAAAAATCCTTTTGGTTAATACTTCATAAACAGAGCTTTTAGATTAATGGTTTGTAGATACTTTGAAGAAAACAATGTGAAGATTATACCATATCTCTTTTTTAAAAATTTTTTTTACCATATATTTTTTTCCATTTGCTTAATTTTGCTCAGATTGGACAAAATGCCAGTATGGGATTGGTAATGTGATAAATTAAAAAGTTTTTGCCAGCTGGAAAATTTCTAAGTTATAAGTCAAGTTCAGAACAAAATTCTATGAAATTGCCTTTCATCCTATTGTTAATAGTAAAACCAGGGTCATACGAGATGGTCACGATCTCAATGATGTCCACTTCTTGTCATTTAAATATATCTTGTATTTGTGTTCCTGTGATGTCTGTGATGTAAGGATTTAAGTACGCATCAGCAACTAGATAACCAATCTGCTTCTTCTTTTATAACCAAGATGTCCCAGAGTTGGTTATACGAGGAAAAACTGTTCTCGAGGAAGGGGAGACTCTTAACTTAACATGCCAGGTGGTAGCAGCTAATCCAAAGGCTAGCGCAACATGGACCGGAACGGGTATTTATGAATTATTTTTTCGCGTGGAAGTTTTACTTTAAGCATTGCCTTTACGAAGTCAAATCTACATACCTTAATCTATGAAACGGGCTTAGACATAGACAACTAACTACGTTCATTAAAAATATCATAGTTGTGCTGCGATAGTCTTTGATTACATCTGACAAAATTAATAAAGATTTTACTTTTAAAATATGTTGCATAATTACAATTCGAGACTGTTTTACCCATGAATCTAAGATGAATAAATAAATTGTATAGCTAGTGGAGTTACGGAGATATCAAACATTCAGAGGAGACAAGACGGAGAGGAATTTACATGTAGTGCCGCGAACAATGTCGGATCATCAAGAAAAGCTGTACGAATAACTGTGCATTGTATGTATTTGACTCTCTTATCTATGTCATCCTTTTTTCCACTCGATCTCTCTTTCTATTTTATGATCATTTTGCAAAACATTATTTTACAATCGTAAAGTTTGTTATCATCAAATTCACGCTGAAGGAAACAACGAGACGGAGAAAATCTTTTAAGTGTAAAAGAACCTTTTTTACTCTAGAGATGATTAAATGAAAAGTTACCAACTTCTTTTAAAACACGGATGAAGATCCCGAAATCTGTTGTTCGTTATATAATATAACATATTTACATCCACAAGGTATGATTTACCCTATTTACTTCTTACGGGAATTGATTGTTATTCATAGCTCTGTAGAAACTGACAGGACTGAAATCTACACTTCCCGTTTATCAATTAGTCAAAACCTTCATCGATCGATGAAAAGTCATGGACTGCACAAATTAATCAAGATGATATCAGACTAAAGTTTTCTTTTTAGAAGATATAACGTCAGTTATGTATTTTTTTCTGTAAACGTCGCCACCTTCATGAACCGCATTAATCACCAAACAAGCATTTTATCGTTTTACTTGAAATACCCTGCTTTTGTGTCTCAGACGGTCCATATTTCTCCCTCGCTTCAAACGTTTTGGGAAGAAAAGGAACCAGTGTATCAATTGTTGCGACTGTGTCGGCGAATCCAGCTCCTACAAGACTGAACTGGAAAAAGGCTGGAAACGATACCGTATTGTCTACAAGCAGAATACTTCTCATTGAAAATGCTACAAAAGAGGATGCTGGGGATTATATATTGGAAGCAACTAGGGTCAGGCAACGAGCAAACAACATCACAGAAGACATCACGAAGAATGTATCTGTACATCTAGAAATCAGATGTGAGTTCATCATAATACTGTGATTTCTTTAATATTCGATGGCATAAATTGTTATGGATTAAGAAAATTTCACTGTTTTAATTGTGCACTGTATTCGTTGCCAATGAACCTATTTATACAATACGGTATTGTGATAGAAATTGCACTTAAGTGATATTATGTTTTCATGGATCATGTCATAAACGAAATCAACAAAAATTAGTTTAAAAAAAATATTAAAAAAAACACTTAGTACATGTTCAGGGTGTATCAATACTATTTTCTATATTGACTGTTTACATTGTCATCTGACATGTTAAAATATCAAGACAGGTGTTATAAAAACAACAAAACTAGAAGGGAAAAAAACTACAAAACCATGGACACAAAAATTGAGTTATTAAATCCTGTCAGTTGTCATTCACAGTAACAGAAGAATAAAATTGTTTCCATTTAAATTTAAAAAGTAAATTAAAATACACTGGGGCCATATCAACCACCTGAACAATACAGCCCATCGCCCTGATCAATTTTGATTTACGATATCAAATACAAAATCCACACTTTACTTTCTTTTTTTAAACAGCATAATAAATACATATATAACAGCGCACTGTTAAAGGACGCTATGTTTTATGTCCTTGTAACAGAAATCAGAGCAGCTTGACATATCTTAAACAGAAATATGCCTCCGTTACCGCCTAGGAAAAACAAAGATTAAAAATCTCTACCGGTATATTTTGTGTCCAAACACTATGAAACCTGCAATTCCGAGCAGTTGCGACGCAAACAAACTGAATGGTCGACTCTTTTTAACAAGTATTCTTGTTAATTTGCAACTTTTTATGAAATTTTCCAATACAATTATCTGAAATTGACTTGCTTGTGAGATTAAACTGAACTTCAAAATTTTAAAACTCTAGTTTCAATGGCTATTGTTATGCATACAAATGTTACTAACTACACGAAACGAAACTTCCGTTTCGATTCACACAATTTTTTTTTTTTACATTTTTCTGTGTTAAAATTGAGCTACATTATTTTTATCAGTTTTGAGAATATCTCTATCTATTCCTCCGAAAAATATCAACCCCTAAAGTGAATTATATCGATACAGCCACTAAACGATCTGTGAAAATTTTCGACAGAAGAAAAAGGTCCGATAGCTTTAACTTCAACGCACTAGGAACTGACAAAATAGTTTTGCATGGTAGAACAACGGTCACTTCAAATCAATTCAAGTTTATCATTTTCACAACCAGTAGATATACCTGTCAATTTTATGTCCTGTTTGCTAACAACAATGGAAGAAGACTCGTTATAATAATACATCACCGGATAGCGCTAATGAGATTCAAAGGAGAAATCTAGAAAGACGGTCAACTCTTTAAAATGAAAATATTGTTCTCCAGTTTTGAACACTTACCTTTTTCGGATCGAAAGTATTTACAGTATAATATAAAAAAGCTCAACATGTACACTTTATTAATGAAAAGTATATGTGAAATTGAAAATAAAGGTCTTGCGCCAGCTCACTATCACAGCCAACTCTGCTATATGAATTAAAGGTAGGAAAGTAACTTTATACTTTCTTTCTGACGTTTTGTCCAATTTTTTTTAGGGTAAGTAAACCCCCTTTTCGCTCTATTAAAAACGATACACTTTTTGTCTCGTAGCTTGGTAATGCACTCTAGATTTATGCATTCAAAATATAGTATTTTATTATTTCTATTATCAGACACATATCATCGTCTATAAAAGGAGGTGCCGACTTCTATCGATTGAGTATTCTCTGAACGAAACACTCGTTGAATTGCTCCGATTTGCCAATTAAATTATATCATTGTCTGTATCAGTAGATGCAGGAAAAGAATAAAGGATTTCCCCTCTGTGTGCAACATGAAAAGAAGGCGATGCGAATAAAAAATAACTTTATAAAAATATGAAAGAGCACATTCAAAGTTTTGTTAATTATAGTTGCATGCCTGGAACTACCGGAAAGAATCTAATCAAGAAATCGGCCGCCTTCCCACCCCGGGAAAATTCAAACTACAACACATGCACGGCAAACAAAATAGCCTTTTGACACCCCTCCGAAAAAAACCCCCAGAAAAGTGAGTATATAGTGCACCTGAATTTGAATTTCCGCGCACCTTTTAAATTCTACCTGAAATTCAAGCGGTTATAAGTTTGTAGGTGGGAACATGTTCTTGTAGACCATGCATTATACCTTAATGTCTTCTGCTCTCGATGATGTGTGGTCATTGCTCTTGGCCACATGGGCAGCGAGGTCAACCGTGCAGTGAGCTATTATTATGGACATAAACCATTGACCATATGATCCAATGAATTTTAGACTGAACCGGTCTTAAACATAACAAAGTAAAACGCAACATAAACTGTTATCCATTCAAAGAGGTAAACGTCTATAATTAGGATAACTCTGCTTAGAGTTCCGGTTGCAAGGTTTTTTGATATATTTTTTAAAAAGATTTACCTGCATTTATTCCTATGTAGTAATTCAAAAGCATTGAACCACACCCTAACCCGCTAAGTATTCTCAAAAAGAACATTAACATCAATTAAAAATAGGTTTATTGTTTCACATTCATGTAATAATCAAAATTCAGATGTTATTGATACATAATTTTCACTCAAACACCGCACTTGTAAATATATATAAGAAACTCTCGTTATATTGTGAAGTGGAGTGAATTTTTATCACCAACACCAATTTAACTTCGAGGACTATTCCTATTTTTAATGTTTATTTTCATTGGTTTCCTACTACATAGATGGGCCAGCCTCTGCACGCATTTCTCCCAACATAACGATGCTAGAGCTTGACATTGGATCATCTGTTCCCCACATCGTATGTACTGCAGACTGTATTCCAACTTGTGATTTTAAATGGACACAACACTATAGAAACACACAGAGACATAGATCAGTAACTGCGAACCTGGACCTTGGCAAAGCTACTACAGAAGTCATTGGTGACCACACATGTGAAGCTTACAACTACATAGGAGGACAGAAATACTCAGCCACAGTCACCTTTCAGTTACGAGTACAATGTAAGAACTATAAATTTAGACGTTCTTCCCTTTTACAACAAATGCGTTGAAATATAAAATGAGGCATTAACTATTTACGGATGATTCTTTCATACGCACTTCGAAATATATACGCATACTTCTCATGCCCTCACTGATACTTCTAATAACACCAGAGATAATCATAATTTAATTCATGCAGTTTTTCTTCTAACCTTTCTTGTGAAAAAAGAATAAGGGTTATTAGAAATGGGGATCAACTATTTTTATTAAAGGGGCATGGTCACGATTTTGGTCAAAAAAATATTTTTCGATTTTTATATTTACAATGCTTCAGAAAGGCATTTTTAACAGGCAACTGAAATTTGAGTGTCATTTGTTGAGTCATAAGCGAGTTACAGAGCTTGAGATTCTTCGTTATGTAAACAAAGCGTTTGTTTACATTTTGAATGTTGAAGTAAAAATATCAGTTTCGAACCTAAAACGAATATGTTAAACGTTAGGAACTGTTTATCTATGCTTAAAATAAATAAAAAGATAGACAAATAAGCTGGAAAAAGATTTTTTTTTACTGGCATAATGAACCTATGTAAACAAATACAGGGCACGAGCCTTGTTTACATGACAAAGAATTGTGAGCCCTGTTTCTTGCTTATAACTCTACGAATGACTCTTGAATTCTTTTTGATCATTAGAAATGCATTTCTAAAGCATTGTAAATAATAAAAACATAAAAATAAAATTTGACCAAAATCGTGACCATGCCCCTTTAAAATGGCATCGTAAATAGTGAACTTTTTCAGGAACACCTACATGTATAAACATCATGTTGTTACATGTAAAAAATATCACCAATCTAAAACTATTGCTGATGATTGCTTGAATAGTAAATGTGTTGAATATCTTTTTCGAAAATGTTTTGTAACGTGATTTTTTGTAATTTGTTTTGGATTATGAAGATGCTCCCATGGTACAGGCAGTATCAATCAAACAGCTTTCAAACATCCCATTCGATGAAATTGGCATTATTAGAATCACCGCCGTAATAAGAGCTTATCCCGCGACAACGGCGGTGACATGGGGCATCAAGAACCATCGATTTACCAACCCGTTTAAGCCATTAACTGGTAGGTGTTTAGCTTATTTATACGTTTAAGTATTCTTTGGTATCCGTTCGAGTTATTCCAGAATTCGTGATGTTTAATGTTACGTTCATTTTTAAATACTTTTTTTTGAAACAAAAAATGTAGATATTGCATTATTTATTCTTTGTATATATAGATTTATTAAGGTAATCTTTTATTTTTTGTTCATAAAACATTTGTAATTGCATTGCAACCTTATCATGGTCTGCATTGCCTTAAAATCTTTGTTTGTTGATAGATGATTCCCGATACTACGGTAACAGAACTAATGACTGCTCTTATGACTGTGAAAGCACGGAAGTTCTCATCCTTAATCCCCCGTCTTGCACAGACACAGGAAACAAATATTCGGTATATGCAGCGAACGAGAAAGGAAACTCCAGTGTAAAGACAACATTGAACAGAGTTACTATCACATGTGAGCTTTGATGTGTTTCTACTTTTATTACCAAGTTACCTATCATACTACCTCTGATGATTTAAATTTAAAATGTTTTGGATCAAGTTTTAGTTTATGTGCATGAAAGTATATGTCAAGCCTTATGAATTAATACTATATGTAAACAATATTTTATCGAATTATAAAAGGCATCAATGATCTGTTACTTTCAGGTATTCCTCGTCGGGTGTATTATAGTTTCACACATCTGAAATGTGAAGGCGAGGAACTAGATATGACCGCTTCATTTGTCTCAGTTCCCGGACCATTTATAACATGGTACAAACAGCCAGACATTAAAAATTACGTCTATTATGAAGATTTCCGAGGAAATTGGAATACCTCATATTACACATCGCGATACCACGTTCAGATTGTTACTTCTTCAACGTTCGGAACATACATGGTTGGAGCTGAGAATAGCAAAGGTGTTTCAAACTTGATGGTTCTTGTCCAAATTAACAGGAAACCTAATTGCACAGGTAATGGAAAATCAATATCACTACTCTATATACTAATATATATACATTCACTTTGTCTTGATTATTTTTGTTGAAAATAATATTTTTTTAAGTCATTGATACCTTCACAAAGACAGGTAATTTTTTTTAAAAAGATCATTATTTTGATCTATAAGAGATACAAATAGATTTATCATTGAGTGTTTTTTAAGTAAACATTCCCTTCTTCTTGAAGCGTGAATATACAAATTTCTTAACTTCTGAAATGTTTTGTAGAGATAAGTAGTAGTACTTCTACAACAAGTAGTACAACAATTGCTTTAAGAAGTGACGCGTCTAACCTCAGACTATCATACAGGGGGAAAATTGTGACAAGAATTTTACTGTATGTTGTTACATGCATGGTTTTAGTACAGGTAGGCCTTACACATCATTATCATTTATGAACTTTTCACAAATATTTAATGCATGCTGTCGAAAGAGAAATATTGAAATGTTTAATTTTGCAACGTTGAAGATGACAATTTAAAGAACAATCGTTGGCCACACTGCAAATCTTAGATATTAAATAGGTCTTAGCTTTCACGTCTTAACGATTTTTTTTTAAGTTCCATGTGCATGTGCAGTTTGATTAGTCAATACTTGTAAATGTAGTTGTAATTAGATTTTATTGCTTTTTTGTACGGAAATATATCAGACTATTGAGTTCCTTTGCAGAAAAAGCTTGTAATAAGGAATTCAAAGACATCCTGATATAAAATAATGTTTTCCAATAAAAACGCATTTTCCTTTTGAAAAAACTTTCAATTAATTCAATGATAAGCAGATAATAACTAATTATCATCAAGCGAAATTTAAATTTAAATTGAATTAAGTCTTGAACTTGTTTGAATTCCTATTTCAATTTTCATTGCTAATTTTTATTTTAGGTATGGTACTAGACAATTCGGCACAATCAGAGAACTTCGAAGGAACAAATGAAGAATAATTGATGCATTTTGTAAAAAATTTAGAATGATTTTTGTGAGCTTAAAACTAAATGTGTTTCGCTTTCAGATCAAAATTCAATACACGTCACAATCATAGATGAACATTGAATGAAAGTAAAGAAATTACCCAATGGTCAACGAGTACCTATAATAGTAATAAAAAAATTTCCCATTCATCACTTGAATTTTTGAACTTGAGAAATCAAATTTTAATTCGTAAAAGATATAATTCTTATACTGAAAAAAATTTCAAAAGGCCCAAGCTTTTTATATTTTCCTACGCCTTTAAATGATGTCACAGCTTAATTCTTAACTTCATTAACTAGTTTAAATACTTTTAAGTCATACTTAACAATTACAGAATTTTAGTAATATTCATCTCACTTTCATAGTTATTAATGCAAATATAGTCTTAATCTCTAAGTCACCTGACATAACTTCTTCCTTATGTGAAATAGAATAATACCATCTATACTATTATATTAAAAAAATATACTCTAATTTTTTGGGCTTTGATAGAGTGCTGTCTTTTGTCATATTTCTTAAACATCATTGATACTTAAAGATTACCAATTTGTTTTTATTTTTTCTCAGTCAAGCTTTGCTAATTAATAATCAACGTAATTTTTTTTTAAAAATCCAGAAATCATCTGAATCTTGCGCATGCACATTACATTCACTCTAAATCACGGGAGGATCTCAGTTTATGTTTCCACAATATCAGATTTGCATGAATAAACTCAGAAACGACAATACAAGTACGTATAAATTTTCATTGAGAATTCGCCATATATTCTGTTCATCAAAGAAAATACGGGAGAAAACTCTAACTCAGTGCATTTACTATGAAAAATCCCGAGAGTTCCGAATGTCAATATGGCGTAAAATTAAAATGTTGGTGAAAAAGTGTTGAATTCTTCCAGTCCATGATTGTTCATTAATATGAATTTATTTTTTTTGGTGAAAGGTATTATCTGCCTCAAAATGATTTGTTTTAAGGAGGCCGACTTTGGTTTGCATTGCGCAGGTTTTTGCGCATTCTAATAAAATACAGTTGATTTATACTTCTTATAAATTTTTTTCGATATTATTTATAAAATCGAACGCAATAAACAAAATACAGATAAAAATATTAAGATTTTTAAAGGAAATTTTTTTTTTAACACGATTTTTACGTTGTGGGTTAGGGGAGCATTGCCATTGCGCTTTTATGACGTTATGATAAAATGAAGCTTTGTAGGAGTACGTTATAAGAAATTACATAAAAGAAAAAGTAAAAATTGTATGCTGTTGAAATTTTATATACAGAATGATGCCATCCTCGAGGACATTTTCCTCATTTTTGGAATGAGTCCATTATACCAATCATCATTCGTGATGATCCAAATATATAGCAAAATTTGGTGCATTTTAATATTTTGAGATGGCCCCCACTAAAAACCAGACGGTAGAATTTTGTGTTTTTTACATATAAGGTAGGAAATGATATTACTAATCATATATAACAATTTGAGAAAAAAAGCTATTGTAGTATTTTTTTAAACTGTTTTGATGTGCGGAAAATGACAGTTTCCTATATATTCCTATAGTAAATGTACCTCTATTTTGAGATGGTCCCTAAAAAGAACCAGACGGTCGATTTTCATGAACCTTCGCAAATAAACTAGAGCTGGTTAAAATAACATATGGTTTAAAAATAAAGAGTTTTGCTATTGTAGTTTTTCCGCAAAAAAACCCAAATCGGCCTCCTTAAATAATTTGACTGTTATTTTTAACGAAGCTTCATAAATTTTCTCCAAAATCGTTTCGGAGTGATTCTGCAATTTTTAGCTATATTACGGGTATATGAGAGGCATTTTACCTGTGGTGAAGGCCTGTGCAGAGACACAGTTAGATTATTCTAACTACGCAGAGTGTAGTGAAATTAATAGCTTACAGCTTGGTTATGTAAATGTCAACAATACGGTGTCTCGATGTATCTATTTCGTAAATGTCCTATATCATATGCAATGTCAACCCGTGTACGCACGGGTTAAAGTCTAGTCTCTGTTTATAAGGAAACACGAGTATTTTATGAAATGTAAACCCACATGTATGGTCAAAACTTTTTTTTAAATAAAGCATTATTTCAATATGATCCGTCTCTCGTTATATGAAAGCGCCGCTCATAGCTTTAACCTTGATAGACCATATAATTTGATAGAATTTCATAAGGACATATTCTTATATACTTATGAGAAAATGACAGGTAAAATGTTTTGTTATTATGAAAGGGTAATGATCATTACATAAACTTCCTTCTCAGAGTAGAGGACGTAAATGAATTCGTTAAAGTAACACTCTTCTTACACAAAAAGAATTATTTGATATTCGTTGCAACCTTGGCATAAGATTTACATGATGCTTTAACAGATTGAATACAGTTCAAATTATAATAAATTGTATATCACTCACCTACTGTCGTTATTTTAATGATTTGTATGGAAGTGTATGGTAAGTCCATTCAGGAAAGTTACTTTTGGTTGATATTTCTATATATTTATATATAAATATACTTATTATATTTTCACTTTTTTATGAGGAAAAGTGGGCATTATTTTTAGTATGCGGTGATATTTGGAGTAGACTGTTACATTTTTTTTAATACTTTTACTATACTCGTTTTTGGTAAGTATATAAAAACAAAGCTTTGAATCGTTTGTTATGTTTAAGGAAGTAATGAAATGTGTTAAGCAAATATTTCATTTATTAAGTAAAGGCACTAATTTGTTTCAGCACCAATTTAGCATTTGTATATAATTTCAAGTCATTCATGTTTACACTGTTCAGGGTAACGTAAAACGATTTGCTTTTGTGATTGCATTGTAAAGTGTATCTAATAAGATAATTTTTATATAGTTTAATTATATTTCCTGTTTCAAATATAGTCCCTTAAAGGTCATTATTTTCATTCACAAGGTTCAGAAAATGATAAAAGAATGCTGTAATGAAAGTGGTGCAGATCAATAACATATTCATTTGAAAAATGAATATGTTTTAATAGGTGTTCTTATTTTCATGACATCGAGTTTTAAATCCCGATAAAGATTTGCATACTGTAAGGTTAAAAGGTGTGATGTAACCAATTTAACACTTTTAAATTGACCGTTTGAATTATTTACTACAAATGATCACAGTTCCGTTATTCAATATATTTGTCTTTAAAACTTTTCGTATATTGTTTGCATAATGATTTACATAAATGCATTTGCGGAAGCTTCTAAACTTCAAAATGAATATGAATGATTCTATTCAGGGGCATAGGTCGTACAAACGAAAATGCAACTTTATTGAAAAATTTACTGGAAAATTTGTCCTCAAATTCTTATCCTCGATCAGTCGTGAAACGATTTATTTTGTTTGAACTTCTTATAATAATATTAAGTGTTCATTTGTCGATTCATCAATATTTGTTTAATACTAATTTCCGTGGATTTAGTTGTTGCGTTTTATGTCCATTGAATCGCAGTTTCTTACAACATTGATAGGTCATTGGCCACGAAAATACATGCACGTATAGTTAAACTGTAATTTTCACTAAAACCACAAACTGATGCCCACGAATGTTAATAAAACTATAGTATTTTATAAGCGCAAAATTTCAATGTTAAAAATGTGTTTCATTCCATTTTTATTGTATCAGGTTCAATGACTTCAACACTACCATAATGAGCCATCAAAATTACGGATTGATTTCAATAGATACCGGATATTTTGGTAAGAGTTTTGGTAAAACTAATGATGATGATTCTACTTTATTAAACTGGAGAAATCGGTCATCAGCTTTTATTGGTCTCTTTAGATTTTCTGTTGAAAAATGACAAGTACCTTATGTTGAAATAGGCTAGATAAACTCCAGCGGTTTCTTTTTTATCTATTATGCCAATCTCTTATCTCATAGTCTCGGTATATAATACGTAATCCATACGTTTATGGATATTTTATATATATATGAACAAAGCGTTCATGACAGAATACCAAGTTCTGTGTCATCATTTTTATCAGGCGAGTTGCTGAAAGAAAGTCAGTAGAACATCAACATTCATTTCATTATCGGTGTATATCGATGGGCATATGTACACTTATGATTCGTCATCTCAAAAAATTTAAAATCGTTAAAATTTCCTAAATTTGTTAACACTGAATTAGAACGATTTTTGTATATGTAACACAACTAATAAGACTACCAAAAACACAGGAAAACAAAACACTAAAAAAAAATACCCTTTTGAGAGGCATTAAGCATCATTAAGATGTCCTCTTTAATATAGCCATGGGTATATGAGATAAACAACTTGACGTCCGCAATCCTTAATACCTATTTGAATGTATTCTATAATTATATAACTGTTTTGTGATTAACAAAAGTCACGTGATAAGCGTCCTCTGTCCCTTTAATTTACCTGGTCGTATACCACTTTATCTATTAGACTAGAAAAAAACTTCCGTGATATCAATACGTTCTCAGTAAAATTTGGTTACATTCTAAATACCGAGGAAATTTTTACAGTTCCATTGCAGAGAATCGATGTACAAGTGTCAATCAACGGGCTTATTGCCAGCGTAAAGTCAGAATTGCATTACGTAAGCGACAAAGATGAAAATACTGAAACAGTGTTCGTTTTTCCGCTGGATTCGGATGCAGCGGTTTACGAATTCGAGGCGGAAATAGACGGAAGAACAATTGTAGCAGAGGTCCAGGAGAAATCACAGGTACTCCATGGAGTATAGAGAGGATTAGCAATCCAATGTGTATGTCGTAATGCACATATTTCCGCGAGAAATTATCTTCGATACGTACATGTAGATTTTTGCCTACACGTTGATTTTTCTAATCCTCTTTTAAGTTGGATTGTTTAACTTCTGAATATTTTAAAAATGTAATGGTTCTACTGCTTCGTGTCAATATGTAGTACAAGTAATGCAATAAAATCAAGTGAAATACTGATACTTGTTAACAACAGTATATAGCCTATTTTTTCATCAATAGGCAAAGGAGACTTATCAAGATGCCGTTGCATCGGGCTACACTGCTGTATACATGTCTGAAGCCGATAACGCTGGCGATATCTTCCGTTTGAAGTTGGGAAACCTTCCCGCAAAGGCTGCCGCCAGATTGACGCTTCGTTACGTCCAGGAGGTAGATGTCAGTTCCGATAAAATAGGAACATTCATGCTTCCCAGGGCTCTGAATCCCCGATACGTACCGAAGTGTTGTTAGTATATTTTACTGAAGTCGAAAAAAAAATGTATGGACAGTCATTTTTCACATTGCAAGAAAAATTAACGTGAATTTTACGGGAACTTTTCTTAAAAATGTTTTTGTTAAAACTCATATCTTTCTTACTTTCTTATATGCGTTGTGTGCTATTATTTAAAAGTTTTTCTTTGCATTTAAACATGAAATAAACTTAATGTGATTTAAAAAAAAAATTGATGTAACAGCTTAAGTCAAATCACATTAACTTTAATTACTGTGATTTCAACATTCGTGGGCATAAATCTGATTCAAATATTGAATGAAAATGCTGGTTTCAACGAATGTAAATCGCGGACAATAATCCTATTAATGCAGTAAGTTATAAAAATTTCTTAATAAACGAAATCCACAAAAATAAGTTTTCAACGAATATTATTGAAACAACAATAGGTGGATGATTACACGTGGCATTAATATGAGATAGACAAAAGAAGTTAGTTTGCCTAAATACTTAACTGATATAATTTTGTAAATTCAAAGCATCACAAAACAGTCCGTCGGACGCGTCATTTAGAATACATACCATCCAGTCCGGAGTAACATACTGTCCGGACTTTACAATGAATTTGAACGCTGTCATTGCTGGAGGTACAAGAATGGTTGATTTAACAACTAAATGGGAGTTTGATGTATTAGCCGAGAAGATGGATGAAATGGTATATCTTGTCAAACTCTAAATTTAAGTAATTTGTTCAATTTAGAGGTAGATAACATTAAGACAATTTTTTGATTCTTCTTCTTTAAAATCTTAATACATTGTAGATTTCATCATCAAAACAATTAGATAATGGTATCGATTTTTCAATCGTTTTGCATTACAAGGGCTTTGAACAACCAGGAGTTGTGTTGGAGACTGGAAGCGCGGACAAAAACAGTAACTTTGAAATAAAAGTCAAAACAGTTTATATAATTGATATGTTCACATTATATAACGTATAATAGTATTGGTGATATAAATGTTGCAATATGCTTCATTGTTATTTCATTTTTTAGATCCTTTTTTATCAACTGACGTATTGATGGTCAATTTTTCACCGGATTTTGAGAATTTGGAAAACCAAGTGCCTTGTGAATTTGTGATCATTATCGATTGCTCTGGTAAAAATTGATTTGTTTGGGAAGTATCCATTTCCTTTTGAAGAACTTTCACAAAATATAAGATTTATTTTATTGTTTTAAATTGTGTTAAATCTTTTATGAAAGGGAAGTATTAAAATGGGGAGGGGGGTGTTTCAAAAAAAATGATCAACATGAAGGAATTGTGTAATCATTTTAATGCGTGCAAAATACAAACATAAAATGAACCGCATCTCCCAATATAATTTAAATTATTTACATATATGACAAATTTGTCTTTTGTTACAAATATTTTACATGTTATACTTGTATACATCTGGAAAAAATAGTCTTTTGTTACTAATATGGAGGCTCATATTTGCGTAAATATAGATTTCATTAAATAAAAGTAAGTTAATGTGCAGAAGTTCCGGATTTTTCACACAGTGACCCGAGGATCAAAGAGGGGCCACATTTGTCATAATTGATAAGGGGGTTCATTTTAAATGTAAGCTATTATCACTAGATGCAAACCATATCGCCAGTATTCAAAGAAGAGCCACAATGTTGGAAATGTAATTAAAATAGGTTTTCTGCATCTTCGGGAGACAAGGTTTTCAATACGGCTTTCAGGACTTTTCGAATATTATGATTATGAGCTAATTCAGTCATAATTATCTAATGATTAAAGTTACTCCGAGTTACAATGTATCGATGAGAAGAATATATATATATCTTAAAATATTATACGTAAAAGAAACGATTGTTTTATCATTTTGATATGAACTCACATAATTATCCAAGTATTATAAATAGCATCTTTTTATTATTGAAATTATCGATTTATGCTAAAGTTTAATAAATAAATTGAACATTCCTGTTTTTATGTAGGATCAATGATGGGATCACGCATGGAGAAAGCCAAGGAAACCCTGTTGCTGATTTTGAAAAGCCTACCTGTGAATTGTAAATTCAACATCATTAGATTTGGGTCAGGATTTTCTTCATTATTTTTAGAGTAAGAATATTAATTTATCATTTGTACCTGTGTCGTTTTTTGTTGTTTTTTTTTTGTTTAGGAAAATTTAGAAATATATATGGAGTTAAGTCTATTACAAATTTGTTAGCAAAATGTTAAAGGATTGTAAAACGCTATAAAATATGTTAATATTCAGAAGTTCAAAATATGACGAGAATTCCTTAAAAGTAGCTATGCAGCTCCAGAAAAACTTACAAGCAGACATGGGAGGTACAGAAATATTGAAACCTTTGGAAAACGTTTTCAAAAATAGACTTTCGGGATGCCATAGTAGACAGGTAATTAAATCGTATATTCATAATTATCAAAATATCAGTGGGCATGTTCACGAAAGTATCTTAAGATTCGTCTTAAGACATGTCATAAGACATATCTTAAGACGAATCTTATGACCAATCTGAGACATATCTTATGATGTTTCTTGAAGCTATCTCAGACGTGTCCTAATTTAAGACATCTTAATTTCAGTTCGTATGTAACCTTACAAGAAAAACAGTTTAAAACGATGATACAAAATACTGTTCTATACTTTGGAATGTATTTTTTCAATGAGAAATCATAATTTGGGTACATATAACATAAATAGAGTAAATAAAATCGTCTTAATAAAGTATTTATATTTTCACATAAGTTTTTTATAAA
This sequence comes from Magallana gigas, assembly GCF_963853765.1. NCBI lineage: Eukaryota > Metazoa > Mollusca > Bivalvia > Ostreida > Ostreidae > Magallana > Magallana gigas. Next base: position 30,490,296 of record NC_088854.1, read on the forward strand.
CTGTGCAGTGCGTTGAGCATTTGGTCGTTATTGATTAACGGTATAAGCGTTGTAACGAAGCGGGGGAGGGGGTGTTAAAAGAATAATACATGTACACATGTATATTTATATATATGAATCCTGTGTGTCTATTTCAACTTTACGAAAACTCCCAAACTTCATATTCATCCCCATCCCTTTCCCACCCGATCTTGTTAGAGAGAGAGAGAGAGAGAGAGAGAGAGAGAGAGAGAGAGAGAGAGAGAGAGAGAGAGAGAGAGAGATTTCTTGTGAAACATTCGCTACATTATTGTTCTTTTGGATTTTTTATCTGCCTTTAATCCAATAAATATAAGTGATTAATTGTCTTCAATATTATGGAATTTTAACATGTAAATAAATACTTTTAGGAAAAGCTAATGTATGTAAATGAATGGTTCACACAGCAGTCAACATACACTTGTAAAAGCACGTGTACCTTGTTTATGTTTTTATATGATCAGCCAATGATATTGGTAATTGGTTTTAATTCGCGCCAGTCTTAAATCATCCGTGCGTCCAGTTCTGTCCAGTGACAATTCATTACATTATACATGTTAAGCGAGTGAACCATAGCCATGTCATCAAGAAAAAGAAATCCTAACTTTTCTGAGGCTGAAATTCAAATCCTTCTCAAAGAAGTGGAGAAATGCAAAGGAGTCTTGTTTTCGAAACTTTCGACGGTAACGACAAACAACACAAAATAGCGAGTATGGGAGGCAATTTGCGAAAAAGTCAATTCCTGCAACTCCTCCGGACATGCCAGGAATGTGGATGAGATACGAAAGAAATGGACAACATTCATGTCAGAAACAAAGAAAAAAGCAGCAAAACAAAGAAGAGAGCTAAAAAAGACTGGAGGAGGCCCGCCGCCGGCTGATCCGACGCCTCTTGAGGAGTCATTGATAGGTATAATTGGGGACATGCCCATTGACGGAATTCCTGGCGGTATTGATGTTGGAGGGGAGACAGAACTCGGTACCGTAACCCCCGGTCCATCCAATATGAGCGAATCAGCTGATGTACCTGTAGTTGAGGCTGCATTGAGTCCTAGACTTGATCACGGTAACAATTATATATCTAATTAATATATTAATAAAATGTAATATTAAACATATATAGATATTAACAAGAAGTCGACGTTGTTTATATAACTATTGATTTTGATTTTAAAAATTCTTATATAATAAAATCAATGAAGAATCATTATGTAAAATGTAAATATGATAATTTTAATATTATTACTTTCAGATCAGGAATCACTTAGCGGTAGACTCTCCACTCGTGTTAAACAGCCAGAGGACACTTATGGAGCAAATATTTTGCGTATCCAAGAAGAAATGGTGCAGATTGAAAGGGAAAAACTGAACGTTCAGAAGGAACTGCTAGAAATTGAAAGAGCTACATGCGCGGATCTAGAGGGGGGGGGGGTCGGGGGGGTCCCGACCCCCCCCCCCCCCCCTGGAAAATGAAAATTTATTAAATTTACATAGTAAAATTATCGCGAAAATATGCCTCGGACCCCCCCTGGCAAACACAATTCCTTCGGACCCCCCCTGGAAAAATTTTCTGGATCCGCGCATGAGCTAAACTTTTAATCAAACAACAAAAACATCATGTGTACCTCTCCAGCATGGGGGTAACTTTTACCAACGTTGAATAAATACTTGCATCGAGATATCAGATTGATTCTCTCTGTTTGTTCGTTCTTTCTTTTTTTTTTTTTTGCTTCATTGTTAGATAAAATAAATACAAATTGCTCACAAATTTTATTATACATGTTTTTATGAATATAGGCGTATTAAAACATATATCAATATGATAAAATAGATACATGTACAAATTTAAGCAAATCGTCCGCATGATTTGCACTGAGTCGTTTTGGGTAGGCATTTTAACAAATTCAGGAGAAAGTCTCACTAAACAATCAGTAAAATCATTTTAAAATTATTCTAGACACGCTAGGTCTGGATATTCTGTGCACAACACCTAGAATGGCTAGGAAGCTGTCGGTGGCGTAAAATCTCAAAGCTACCATCACTTGGAGCGATACGGGTAGTGGCCGTGACCTCAATGTAGGTCGTCTCAGGTCACGATTGAAGCGTCCACAAAGGTCTATTATGTTATGACGGGGCAGTCTGTACTTACAGATGATATCTGTGTCATCTAGGTAATCAAGCGGGTTGTCGATATTTCGAAATATGCGCTCGCGATGTAGGTTTGGGTTTCTTCCTCTTATGTACATGTAGTTGTAATAGGCGACGGCCATTTTTACTAGTTAAGACACCTGTTAGGATGTCTTAACGTTAAGATATTTTTTAAGACATGTCCTAAAATAGGACGGCTTCAAGAAATTGACTTGGGACTAAGACGTGTCCTAAGTGATGTCTGAGACATATCTTAGTCTTAAGATAGCTTCGTGAACATGCCCACAGTTTTAAACGGCGGTGTTAAAGAGCCAAATGAAAAAAATAGATATAGATATTTATCTGTTTGGACAAATAAGCTATATGTTCGGACCAAGAAGCTATTTGTTAAAACAAATTACGTATAAATTTGTTCGGACGAATAAGCTTCTAGTAAGGACGAATAGCTTATTTGTTTTAACAAATTAAGATTTCTTCGGTCAAATGAATTATCTGTTCAGACAAAATAGCATTTGTGTGGACGAATTAGGATTTGTTCAGGCGAATAAGCTTTTTTCGGAAAAAAAGGTAAAACATTTTCGGACGAATTAGTTATTTGTTCAAACGAAGTAGTTATTTTTGGGGAGGAAATAGTATTTGTTTGGACAATTAAGGATTTGTTCGGAGGAATATTAAGCATTTTGATCTGACAAATTATGTTCATTTTAATTGTTCACACAAATACGTTTATATTACTCTAACGAGGACATTGTCAGAGAGAGAGAGAGAGAAAGAGAGAGAGAGAGAGAGAGAGAGAGAGAGAGAGAGAGAGAGAGAGAGAGAGAGAGAGGGGGGGGGGTGTATCAAATTCTGATGTGAAAAGTCTGTATTAGTTTATAAGATGCCCACTATAGGCAACGCCTTTTTAGTAATTAAAGTCAATTATTTCGTGCAATGCTAGAGCAACTGATATAACTCCCACAATTAACGATTTCCAAATGTTTACAATTTTAAAACAATTGCAGGTACATGTTTCTGTTTTTAATTCCAAGTAATGATTAAACTATTCCCCCTCGATGATTTCTGACAGTCTCTTAAAACGGTTATCTTTTTTATGAATTTTATTGTCATTTTCAAAATTACTACAAGAATCAAAGAAAAAAAGGAAATATGTATTGGCACTCCCACACCCTTTTATACACTTGTACACTTTAATATCATAAACACACTCTAATTGTTTACAGGAAAATTAAAGTTCATTGTTTGTCTAATTTTAACTTTTCACATGCTTTAATTGATATACAGAAGGTTATATTGTGAAAGTATTTGATCATTTGATACATTTTCTTCAATACATCAAAATACAAAATAATAAAGATTGGTATTTTGAAAGATATTTTTATTGACTGATGGAGCAGTCTACAATGTTCCTGAACTTGTTCAGTTGGTGAGGAAACAGAAAAACACAAGGTATATAACATGATGATAATGTCTGTTATTGATGTAAGACAAAGAAAAATAAGATACATAGAATAGACGGATAGAGTTGTTTTTTTCTGTTATGAAAGTTAATATATTTATTTTAACCTGCCCATCACAGATTATTTGATTGTTCTTATTGTTCATTTTGGTAATTTTCTTCTTTTTTCTTCACAGAGTGTTTACCTTTGGAATGGGAGACGGTTGTTCAACTGAACTGATTCGGGACGTTGCCAAGGCTGGCAATGGAAAGGCAACGTTTGTCAAAGATAGTGACAGATTGCAGTCAAAGGTGATTAAATCTCTGTTGTGTATATTGTATAATGTTATGACGTCAAGGGCGGGTTTTGCTTAAACAACAAAGTGCATTCAATATAATTTTAAATGTATAAAATAAGAGAAAACACATTGTAATAAATTAAAATAACAAAACATCGTTCATTATTAATCAGATATATACATACAGGTGAAAAAGTTCACTAGTGTACACCTAAATTAAAATTTGTTCACATGAAAAAAGATGTTTTATTTCACAATATATAAACAATCATTTGATGTGCAATTGTGTGTATATTGACTAATATCATGAATAAAACATCAATATTCAAGGTATAGGATAAAAAAAATGACATACACAAGGCGTTATTTGTTTTCTAATACAGAGTCAATCCTATGTCGTTTGCTAATTCATTACATGATTATGACAATGAACTGTTTGCAGGTTATGTCTGTATTAAAAGCTAGCATCCAGAGTGGGATAACTGATGTGACCTTGACATGGTCTCTTCCTACTGGTTGTACCGCCATTAATGTCCCAGAAAACGTCCCTGCTATTTTCGATGGTGAAATGTTTATTTTGTACTGTATTATCTCGGGAAATGTGGAAGAGGTGCGTGACAACTCAAAAACATTTAGCAATCTACTTGTATATCTCTCAGCATCATGAATAACTATCTACTGTGTGCTCTTCAAATAACATTAAAATAGTCTTTAGTCAAATAGTTATTTTACCAAATTACATTTTGCCAAATTTGTTGATAACTCAATCACCATAGGTATAATTTTATCTCTTCATTTTCTCTGAATGCATGAAAAGATTATGAATCATAGCTTATTTTTTTAAATGAGTAAACTTTTTTTATCAGTTTTACAATTAAGAAGTTTTGTTGCATTAAAACGTTTAAATGACTAGATTTTGAAATGCTTTTAAATGTATTTTAAAATAAATTTCTTGCTAAAGAGTTTGTTCGGAAAGTCATCGGTGGTGTTGACGGGTCACGCAGGGGATAAAACACTGGATTACAAAATGAACTTTGTGTTAGGGTCAAAAAAGCAAACTGATGCTGACAATTTATACCCAATTCATAGGCTTGCCGCAAAAGCCAGCCTGACAGAAATGGAAATCTCTAACGTAAAAGGTTAAATATATATTAGCTATGATCTTCATCTACATTTATTTTAAACCCACTCGAACTTCATACATATAAATATTTTTAAATTGTGGATATTAAAGTGTTATTTTTGTTTTTCTTTAGAAAGTTTAATGGTGTCGCTGAGTACGACAACCAATATCACCTGTAAATACACGGCTTTTGTTGGTGTCGATAAGCACAGCAAAGAGATAGTGGCAAAAGGTATCTACCTATTCGATATTCAAATTCAGGGGTTTGAAGGAACAAAATTTTTAGAATTACAAATCAGGAAATTAAAAACGGGTATTTAATCTAAAAAAATTAAAGATGACTTGCTGCAATTAAATTTACGTCCTTTGCCCCCATATGAAATATTTTTTTATATTTTGAACACCTGAAAAAGTTGTTTGATCTATGAGTAGTATGATGGGGGCATTGGGTATGAATGTTTAATCCATGGACACCATTCCCTAAGAATTTAAACAAAAGCTAGCCATAAACCTTTAATGCCAATTAGGAATTTTTTTACCTCACCTGAGCTGAAAGCTCAAGTGAGCTATTCTGATCACATTTTGTCTGTCGTCCGTCTGTCCGTCCGTCTGTCCGTAACCTTTTCACATTTTCAACATCTTCTCAAGAACTACTGGGCCAATTTCAACCAAACTTGGCACAAATCATCCTTAGGCAAAGGGGAAATTCAAAGTTGTGAAAATTAAGGGCCACGCCCGTTTTCAAGGGGAGATAATTAGAAATTAATGAAAAATTTCGAGAAATTTTCAAAAATCTTCTTCTCAAGAACCATAAAGCCAGAAAAGCTGAATATTGTGTGGAAGCATCCTCAGGTAGTGAAGATTCAAAATTGTGAAATTCATGACCCCCGGGGGTAGGGTGGGGCCACAACGGGGGGTCGAAGTTTTACATAGGAATATATAGAGTAAATCTTTAAAAATCTTCTTCTAAAAAACTAATCAGCCAGGAAAGCTAAAACTTGTGTGGAAGTATCCTCAGGTAGTGTAGATTCAAAGTTGTGAAAATCATGACCCCTGGGGGTAGGATGGGGCCACAATTGGTGGTCGAGGTTTTACATAGGAATATATAGAGTAAATCTTTAGAAATCTTCTTCTAAGAAACTAATCAGCCAGGAAAGCTGAAACTTGTGTGGAAGCATCCTCAGGTAGTGTAGATTCAAAGTTGTGAAAATCATGATCCCCGGGGTAGGGTTGGGCCACAATTGGGGTCGAGGTTTTACATAGGAATATATAGAGTAAATCTTTAAAAATCTTCTCAGAAACTAATCAGCCAGGAAAGCTGAAACTTGTATGGAAACATCCTCAGGTAGTGTAGATTCAAAGTTGTGAAAATCATGATCCCTGGGGGTAGGGTGGGGCCACAATAGAGGCTCTAGGTTTTACATAGGAATATATAGAGTAAATCTTTAAAAATCTTCTTCTCAGAAACTAATCAGCCAGGAAAGCTGAAACTTGTGTGGAAATATCTTCAGGTAGTGTAAATTCATAGTTGTGAAAATCATGATCCCCAGGGGTATGGTGGGGCCACAATGGGGGTCGAAGTTTTGCATAGGAATATATAGAGTAAATCTTTAAAAACTTCCTTCTCAGAAACTAATCAGCCAGGAAAGCTGAAACTTGTGTGGAAACATCTTCAGGTAGTGTAGATTCAAAGTTGTGAAAATCATGATCCCTGGGGTAGGATGGGCTACAATGGGGGTCGAAGTTTTACATAGGAATATATAGAGTAAATCTTTAAAAATCTTCTTCTCAGAAACTAATCAGCCAGGAAAGCTGAAACTTGTATGGAAACATCCTCAGGTAGTGTAGATTCAAAGTTGTGAAAATCATGATCCCTGGGGGTGGGTTGGGCCACAATGGGGTCGAAGTTTTACATAGGAATATATAGAAAGTAAATCTTTAAAAATCTTCTTCTCAGAAACTAATCAGCCAGGAAAGCTGAAACTTGTGTGGAAGCATCCTCAGGTAGTGTAGATTCAAAGTTGTGAAAATCATGATCCCTGGGGGTAGGGTGGGGCACAATGGGGGGTCGAAGTTTTACATAGGAATATATAGAGAGTAAATATTTAAAAATCTTCTTCTCAGAAACTAATCAGCCAGGAAAGCTGAAACTTTTGTGGAAGTATCCTCAGGTAGTGTAGATTCAAAGTTGTGAAAATCATGATCCCTGGGGGTAGGGTGGGGCCACAATGGGGGTGTTAAAGTTTTACATAGGAATATATAGAGTAAATCTTTAAAAATCTTCTTCTCGGAAACTTATCAGCCAGATGATTCTTTATAATTGTTTAGACTTTGGCTCCAGGACAATTCTTTGGCCTCACAAGAAGGTTCAGAGTTTGATGTAGCTTTATATCCCATATATAAACAATTATTATACCCCCCGTAAATGAAGGTTGGGGGGGGGGTATATAGGAATCACCTTGTCCGTCTGTCCGTCCGTCTGTCTGTCCGTCTGTCCGTCCGTCTGTCTGTGCAATCGTGTCCGGTCCATATCTTTCTTATGGTGAAACATTGGAAGTTCTTACTTCACACAAAGATTGCTTATGACCTAAGGGTGTGTCATGACCTTGACCCAAGGTTATTCGGGCAAGGTCAAGGTCACTGGCAGAAAAGATACAAAAATTCGTGTCCGGTCCATATCTTTCCTTTGGAGAAACATTGGAAGTTCTTACTTCACACAAAGATTGCTTATGACCAACAGTTTTAAAATAATAGAGCAGTTGTTATTTAAAGAAAATAGACGGTGAAATAGATTCATCCAATATTTTCTATAATTGGAAAAATACACGCATTATGATTTTTATCTTAGCGGGGGGTATCAATTGTGAGCTTGATCACAGTACCTCTAGTTAAGAATCTTTTTGAGAACTGCAATACTCATAATGTGATATGACTATAAAATCAGCCTGTTAGAAAAGGGACTAATGATTATAAACATAAGAATATCCAGGGGGGGGGGATGGATTTTATTTATACAGGATCTACATGTATTATTGTACATTGTCCAGATAGTTTGTATTATGACTCCATTAAGCTGATTTTATCATACCTATTGTTCCTCAGGTGAGCGATGTGGCCCATGGGCCTCTTGTTTATTTTAACGTCTAAAGAGCATATCAAAATCAATATGTCGTTATCACTTAAAATTATTGTTTTGTATATTTCATTATAAGAAAAGTTATATTCATTTGTAGTATCTTATCAGAAAGATTTTTTAAATCATCAAAGTTAATCATTTTTTGCTTTGAAGTATTATTATGAACATGTAGGCTAATTTATTTTAAATACATGCACATGCATGTTATTCATGTACAACATTACACATAAGTGGGCTAGGTGGCCACATCGCTTATCTGAGCAACAATAGCCACATCTCTGATCGAATCATCTCTCTCGAGTCACTACTTAAGGAATGCTTCCACACAAGTTAAACCACCATTCCCCATAAATCATAATTTGAAATAACACTGGATGCTTCCACAAGTTATAGGGGTACAGGTCAAGTAATTTTAAAAGAAGGACTTTAAATTATTTGTTCAATTTACATATATTCCTATGTTTAAAAAAATCGTCCTATGCACAGGATGAAGCTCTGCCATTCAATCAACTGAATGATAACTGAAAGGTCTGGAAAGGTGACTGAATTGCACAGATATGCCATTCAGTCACCTTTCAGTCACCTTTCAATTGACTGAATGGCAGAGATTCATCATGTGATGGTTGTATCACAATACCCCTAGTTTATGATTAAAACAATTTAAACTACCTGGGGATGCTTCCAAACAAGTTTAATTATGTTTGGTAAAATGGTTTTTGATAAGATTTTTGATAAAATAACATTAAAATGATCAAAATCTCCTTCTAAAAGAGAGCTTAAAAGTTCATTTTAACAAACCTGAAACTCAAAGAATGCTTTGAGCTAAGTTTGTATGAAATATATCAAGCGATTCTGGATAAAAAGTAACATTTAACATGTTTGTAGACAGACAAAGAGATAGATGAAGGCTAAACAAATTGTGATCAGAAAATTTCACTTGAGTCATCAAAACTTCGGTTGTGATACAATTCTTGTACTATCACGTACTAGATAGTATATTTATCGACTTATGTATCCATAAATCGACAAAATACGCATATATCTTGTTCAATAACATTTTCAACCTGCATATCGTGTTTAATTGCAATTGAATTACAGGAACAGTTTAAAACCAGGATAAAGTTTTTCATTAACGCTATCGAAGCATTTACAATATGTAGTATTGCCGACGACTAAATCTCTTTTCTTTGTCATCTTATGAGATTTATTTCAACAATCTTCATTCAAAATAGTTTTTGCAAGATTGTATTATTGAAAAAAATGTTAAAAAAAAAATATTCGTTATTTGTAACAAATGGGATATGTTGCAGGTTTTTCTGTTAAGAAACAAACAGAAAAGGGTGGTAAGTAGAGCTACAATATAGTCACTTTTATGAATTTTATATCTAAAAACATGAAGCAATCCATTTATTAAAAAAATAAATTATGTAACGGCAACTTTCTGTCTGCTCGTTAGCCATGATTTATTTATCAAATACAACTCCTCTTGAAGGTCTTGTTCGTAAAAAGTAACAAAAAGACTTAACTTTAGCGACCCTTTGAATCCAGATTGTACAACATTTTCAAGATTTATCACGATGAAGCCTTTTAGTTTCTGATGTTGCAAAACAACTACACCTTATTTCTACCTTATGAGATTTGTTTTTACAAATTTGTCTTTAAAAATCGTGAATGTTAAGACTGAGTAGAAAGTGTGTTGAATGAAATATAAATTTATATTTAGTTTTTAAAATTTGTTATTCACAGATTATATGGCTTATTTAGCTAAAAAATTGGCAATGCGTAAGAAACCCACAGAACGGTTTTATGGTGTTGAGGAGCGGACACAAACAAGTACTAGTGGTAATTTCATTTCAAGCAATATAATTCATGAAGCAAGTCAAAGCATTTTGCGCCAACTGTTTACTGTTTGCCCAAATGCCATATATGTATCTAATTACAATGTAAGGGATACTAAATTACTCTTTGAGTATGGTATTGAGGCTATCATTATTTGGTCAGAGCTTGATAAATCCAATAGAATTCGAAGGACAAAATGAGAGATTACTTCGGATCTCTACTATAATGATCAAAGAATGAATTCATATGATATGTACTTCTAATTTTACGTATTCCAATTTCTTTGTGAAATTGATTTATCTGTATACGAGTATTTCTCAATGACGCAAATGAAACACTGTTGGGAAACAAGTGGGGTTTGTATACAAAATAAAGATAGCTTAAAAATGTCAAATATAATAACTGCTAAAAAAAATATGATAACAAGTAAAAAGAAATCATTCTTTGAACATTAAAAGGAACACATTATGCTCGGGGCGTGATCTACAGCCATTTGATTCAATCATACTCGACCAGAATTGACATTTTTTGTTTTTTATATATTAATAACGTATAATTATTTAAACTCCGCTTCCCCCCCAAACAGAAGGCGCCATTCATTGAAATATTGGACTAAACATTACAAATATCATTCGTGATGTCCTCACAAAGACAGTAAAAAAATGTAAATATTAGTATACATAGATAATATTTCTACAAGCATAAATTTTCGAGGGTGATAGTACGGGGGTGATAGTATAGGCAGTGGGCAGAATGAAATAATCTTTAATTGAATTAACATTATACACTATTTATAGATACGAGTCTCTCCTCAGTTATGATGCAGCTAATTGAAATACAGACATTTGATGGATCCTGGCAATTGACTGACAATTTCTCAAAAATCTTAGGAAACACAATGGAACAGTTAAGGAGAGAGTCTCCCGTTGTCGTACGTGAAATGTTGAAATTACACATATATCTTTAAGTAAAATTTTGAAAAAAGCACCTTTAGTAAAATGCCAATTAATAAATGAAAATCAAAATGTAAAGAAGAATATTTTTATGATTTACCATCCAATTTAGTTGTTCTTCCACATATTGATAATTCTTTTGTTTCGGTAACTATTCAGGATATCGACATATGGGCAACAGCTCTAGCCGTTGCATTCTTAAGAAAGAACTTTCTAGAACAAAGGGAAGAGTGGGAAATGGTGGAGAAAAAGGCTTTAAAATGGTTAAGCATCAAAACGAATGATGACAAAGATGTTCTGCAAGAAGCTTCGAAAATTTTATCTTTACCTATTAATGATTTTTGCTGATTGGACATAATCTGTAAAAAATTTATTATGCTTCTTTGATTGTTTTGAGCTGAAACATACGCGAATATTGCAGTTTAAAATTGGAACTCAATACAATTACATGTAGACCAACTTATCACAATTCTTTTTTTATGAATTCACCTTTACATGATTTATTCTCTTTATATATTGTTAAAATAAATGTTCTTTTTTCGCTTTGGTTATAATCAAATACAAGTACGATGCATTAATCAAATGATCATCTTCGAAACGGTTCAATTTGTTAGGTTACCCCCTCCCATTTAATTGCAATTAAAATGGAACTTTCATAAATTATAGTGTTATTTTGGATTGATTTATGAAATTTTCTATTAAGTTTCCTATTTTATTAGGTCACCTGACTCAATCCGTCCTCATCGTACTTCGTGCGTCTGTGCTTCGTGCGTTAATATCTTTACATTTTCAGCTTCCTCTTGAAAACAACAAGTCTATGCCATTTGTTACCATTTTTTGTTTGAAGCAGCTTTATGATAAGATGATTGTGAACTCTAAATTCTTCATTGTGAAATTCATTACTTTATTATCCTTTGGACCTCATGGACGGGACCAAATATGTAAAGAAAAAAAGCAATATGTTCTTCTTTACTTCCACACGTGACAAAAAATGAATGCATGCTCCCATATATATTATAAAAACTAAATGCGCAGTTATGAAGCATTCTACGTATATTGAAAAAATTTATGGCCCCTGGGTCAGGTGTTCAGACTTTAGGGCGGGACCAATATGGCAAAATAGTGAAAATGTATTAAATCTTTGAAAATCTTCTTCTTAATTCCCATTATTATTTGAGAAATACTAAATGCATGGCTATGAAGCCCTCTACCTTCTTTGTGAAATTCCCGGTCCCTGGGTCAGCGGTTCAGGCCATATGGGTAGGGCCAATAAGGCAACAGTGAATATTATTAAAATTTTAAGAATTTTCTTTTGTCTTTTCACTGTCGTTTAATATAAACTAAATGCATTGTTATTATGTTCATAATTTCTTTTTTAATAGTGAAAGTTGTTGCCCATGGGATAGGATGTGAGGCTTTTTATTTTAAGAGGGGTGACATATACGCATATATAGTGAAAATATATAATTGTTTAAGTCACTTGAGACACTTGGGTAGCCTTTTGCCGTTTTGACATTTTTAAGTTAAAAACTTTGAGGTAAATTGTTAATTGTCACTTGGCCTCGTTAAATCAAATATGTGTTCTATTTTCAAAATCTGTTCATCATGAAAAATGCAGGTGTCTCCTATATGGATTGGTTATATAGTATTTGTTCACATAGAATAAGTCAAATGGATTTACACAAAAAATATGCATATTTCATGTTTGAGCTTCAGATAACATGATACTGATATTGGTCAACCGTAGGTCTTAAAACTGTGGAAAAAAATGATGCTTAATTTGAGCAACTAATTAAAACAATATAACAAATCTTAGCTTTATTGTATTATTAAAGATAGAGTAAAACTCAAAGATTCAACAAATCAGTTCTATTATTTGTGAAAAAAATATATTTATAGCTCGTAAGCAGAAGAACAGCATTGAAATGTTTCTGTAAAACTCATAAGAAGTTACTTTATGTCTATTTGAATTATACAATAGTTTAAAAGCAATATCTGACTAATATCTGATTAAAATTTTTAATGTAACAATATCACTGAGAGCAGTTTTATCTAGTAGTGCGTAAAATTCCTACATTAACCTCCTCTTATTTAAAAAAAATTATTTATGATTAACAAAAATAGCCCAAAAAACTTTTTTATGGTCCAAAACACTGCCACGGAACTATTGATTAGTTATCAAACCAAATATCTGTACCATATTTGAGTAATCTGTGACTGAAACTCACCACAAAAGTTTTGCACTACTGAAATGTAAAGTTAATTAACTAAAGATTAAAATAGCACTGTAAGTTCAACCATCAAAAAACGTTAGCCTACATGTGGATAAGAAATAATTTGGCGTCTACGTTTTCAAAAAATACACCATGCATGTTAATGTAAAAAAAACCAGAGCATAGATTAATTAACGTGCAAGCGGAAGAGTCAATTTCAAACACGTTTTCCATAATGATAATAAATATACATGCCTGTTGACAAGATAAATCCGATTGCATATGATGAAATGGAATTTCACAATAAAACTTTTGTCAGTGAGATATGGAAACTTACAATAATCACAATACATAAACACGTCTTTACTCATCATTTTCAATATATGCAGTACCTGTATTCAAATTCAGATTTGATTTTGGCGTTTTAATTTTTATGTCAACAACATATGATCAAAAACGTTGAATTTTAAGGATTCACAACTGCCTCAAAAAACCCATTCATTTCAACAAGATTTGATTTGCGCAATAGAATGATTGCAGATGATGACAGCTTTCATCTAGTTACACAAGTCATAGATATAGGAGAGTTTTTACTATACTTTTGTATATTTCAGTCTCTTGGTTTTGAACGTAATTTGATGTTATTTGAAAATCATTATTGCATTTTCAATATCCTTAGTCTATCGTTATATTTAGATCAAAACTAATTTTGATATATTTCAGCTCATGGATTCTGAATAATATTTGGCATTATGCAAAAGTAACTTTAATTTTCCATTTTCTGCATCCCTACTGTGTTAATTATTTTAAATCAAAAACCAATTTTGATAAATTTTTGTCCAAGGATGACTTTATATACTTGTAAATAACAATTACATTTTTTATATCCTTTCCGTATTTCATTAATTTTATGATCAGTTATCATAAAAGTTACCGACTGAAATCCGTTCGAGAAGGCGGTATGTTATTACACCTTCTGGCCATCACCCTGCTCCTTGAGTGGGATCGGACTCTCCTGGCTGTAGACATAGCGATCAGTATGTTCGTCCGACCGTCTGTCCATCCTAGATTTCTTGTTCGAAGCATATTTTTGCTCTCCTTGACCAATCTTTGCACATACTTTGCTCACAGAGTGCGTTGGGTAAAGGGTTTGCAGTGCTCTTGAATCAAGTTTGTAGGTCTAGATGTAAAGTTAAGGCCATAACAGAATTATGTTTAAAATCCTTGTGCAAATCATATATTCCATCCCTGAGGTCTAATATGTTTTATACATTACCAACAAAGTGCCTTTGGTCAAAGGGAGTGCAGTGATCTAAAACAAAGTTTCTAGGTCAAGCGTCAAGGTCAAGGTCATATAAGGCCACATAAAAATGTTTTCCAAATCAATATTTTTTCTTCTTATAGCTCTATCTGTTGCATACTTCACATAAAGAGCTTTTAAATAAATTTTGTACCATATTTTTAGGTCAAATGTGATGGTCATAACTGATATATTTAAAATCCAGATTTTCTATCTTGTTCGGATAAAATTCAACGAGGTTTACATTGATTTTGAATTAGAGTTGTATGCTAACTGAAAAAAAGTCATAGGTTAAAGTCAAAGTAAGGACTCAGATATGATTTTTCATCCTAATATCCATTATTTAAGCGGGCCCTTTGTTAAATAGGAAGATGTTCGTCAGCGAATCGATCTATCCAGCTAACTAAGATAACTTTCTTGAATTCATCACATCTTCTCATATAGTTAAGGACGAACCATTTAGACAGAAGAAAAATTCGGACACCAGATAGAAAGATAATAGAGACACCGAACATTATCAAGTGATGAAACCACAAGCAATTTTTTGTTTATTTTAATGATATTGCAGAGAACAAAAATCAGAACACTTTGTAAATAAACAGTCTCTTAGCAAACATGCTATATTAGTCATTTGAAATCTAGATAAATGAGGTACTACAAAACATTGAAAATGTTATATACATATGCTATAATTAAACAACCAATGAAACTTGAATTTCAATAAAATTAGGTATGTAGTTTTTACGCGTGAAAAAACAATCATTGAATCTTTCTTTCTTTAAGAGAGGGGAGCATTGTTTAGAATTCTTTAGAAACTGCATCGCAACCATCTGTAAATCTCTTGAAGGCTTGGACTAAAATGTAGCTGAAGATGGAAGAAGTTTTGTAGATCTTATTGACATCGTCTACAAATTACATGTAGAAAATGAAACACTGTGCCGGATAATTATATGCCAGTGCCAAGGTGGCATTTTTGCACCCGTCTAAGCTGCATATATCGAAAAATTCAAATATGCCATATGATAGACCATTGCTTAAAGAGTTAACAACCACCTTTGTTATCATCATTACTCACCTGTCAGGTGAGACATTTACCTTTAAAAATTACTTCCTACGGGAAAAAAAATTCCCATAGGAAAAACAATAGTCCTACAGGAAATTTTAAATTTCCTATTGCAATATAAGAACTTCCTACAGGAATTTCAATTTCTACTGGATTTGATAAAACCCGATATAAGATATTAGTTTCCTATAGGAAAACCGCTTGTCTAAATCAAATTCCCACAGGAAACACCATTCTCCTACAGGAAATATAATTCCTCTAGGATTTTTAGAAAATCCTATAGGATTGTCAATATTTCCTGTAGGAGAATCATTTCTCTTATGGGAATTATAATTTTTTTTATCAGATATTAATTTTTAAAGGTAAATATTTCACCTGTCATGTGAACCACACTAAAAACAAAAGTGGTTATATATTTCCTAGATAATTGTCTATCATATTGTACATGTATGTATGAATTTTTCCGATACTGCCTCTTAAGCGGGTGCAAAAATGCCAATTTACTTTCTGCCAAAAGATATCTTAAAACTGACCACAAGGTCTTATATCTGATCTCCTATGTCAATTAATTCATTTTTAAGGTGACAGACAGACTTAAGTTTACATAATAGTGCACATGGTTTAGGGCATATATATAAAAAAAAAGCAGTAATAATTTCCTTAAATAAGACATTCAGTATACTGTGGTTTCATCAATATTCGTTGAATACCAATTTTCGTGGATTTGGTTGTTAAGTTTATCCATGAATTTGAATGTTCATTGAATTGCAATTTCTTCTATAGGGTCATTTGGAACGAATTTACGTATCCTTGAAACTGTGGTTTTCACTTAATCCGCGAAAATTGATACCCATGAATATTAATGAAACTACAGTAATAAAATAAATAGTGCCTGTTTGGCAGGTTAACAGTTGAAATTGACACCCCTCGAAAACCATTGTCAACCTCCACTTCGCGTCATGTGACAATGGCTTTCTCGGGGTGTCAATTTCAACTGTTACCCTCCCAAACAGGCACTATTTATGTATTGTTATACTTTCATGTTAAATACTGAAATCTGATTGGTTAAGACGCCGTTAATAATATTTTCTATTACCCTCAGCGTAAGCAACGCACTTAGCAACGGGTAACATTAAAAAAATGTTACATGCGCGAAAATTATGCGCTTACGGTTCGCTGTAGAATTCACGTTATTCCTATATAAAAGCAGTGAAATTTTCTTAAAAATTAAGACATTCAGTTGACAATTGACACCCCTCGAAAACCATTATCAACCTCCGCTTCGCGTCGGTTGACAATGGTTTTCTCGGGGTGTCAATTTCAACTGTTACCCTCCCAAACAGGCACTATTTATATAATATTGTACTCTAACGAGGTGAATGTTAAGACAGAGGTAGAAATTGTTGAAAAAATATAAATTGATATTTATTTTAAGAATATTTGTTATCAACTCATATAATGGTTATTTATTTAAGGATGACGTTTACTCAGAATGAAAAAAAAATCCACTGATGCTAATGAAAAACCATCTATTGTGTGTTATAGACCTTTGCTTGTATTGTTATTGTTCACTTTCAGAAAAGTAGGTCAATGACCTACTTTTTGAGTTAATGGCCATTGAATATTTATTGAAAATTCAAGAAAAATCCCATAAAATTTTACACTACGATTGAGATTTTCTTAATTATAAAAATATTACAAATAATTAAACACTTTAAAAAATAAGATACAGTTTACGAATGGTAGTGGCACTAAATAAGTACACAACATTAAGATTTCAGCAACAATTTTTTAAAATAATTCAGTCCGAATTTCCTCTATCAGTTTTCAAACCTACCCATTTTTGATTCAATTTTTAAAAAAATTGAATGATGATAATACAAAAACATTTATGATATTGAACTACTTATATTGACCTTATTCTGTTGGCATAAAATTTATATGAGGTCAATGATCAAAATTTTGAGATATGATGTCTTTTATCGTTTTTTAGCATTTTTCAATATTATTATTATTCGTGCCATAAGATTATTTTAATGAATAAGTGAGGTAAAACCAACGGAAAATATGCAAAGTTATGTAGACTAAAATATAAAATCCTAACTTTTAATATTAGACTACTGCCAAAAAACTTTTAGCATAAAACGAAATCTGCAAAATTTAGTCCGAATTTCCTCTGTTTGGCTAAAAGTCAATTTTTGTTTGAGCATAATTCCATAATAAAGTAAAACTATTGAATTTTTTGTCAATAATAATTCATTTCATAAATACTTTTTGAATTTAGAACAAATTTTACTCATTACATTGAACTTTTTAACAATCGGAATTTGAGAACTCAAACCCTGAGTAAATAACACCCTTAATTAAAGTTTTTTTTGTGTTTATACGAACTAAAAAATGTGTTAAGTATTGTACTAAAACCATCGGTGATACTATTAAAACCATCGGTGATAGTCCCTTTAGTGTAGAGGAGCAGTCAGAAATAAATGGTAATTACATTTCAAGCCATAAAATACATGTAGCAATTCAAGGCATTCGCGCCAACTTGCAATTGCCAAAAAACATGTATATCAAATTAAGAAATACACCATC
Source organism: Magallana gigas (assembly GCF_963853765.1). Taxonomy (NCBI): domain Eukaryota; kingdom Metazoa; phylum Mollusca; class Bivalvia; order Ostreida; family Ostreidae; genus Magallana; species Magallana gigas. The sequence continues at coordinate 30,508,417 of NC_088854.1, forward strand.
ACTTTTTTATTTCTTTATTACCTGAAATGTAAATCATATTTTAATACACCTAGTACATATTTTCTACAAGTATGCATTTTTCATGGTCATAGTATAGGCATTTGACTGAATGAACAATATTTTAATTGAAATTTATTTCTCAGCTATGATGCTACTGATTGAAATGCAGACATTTAATGGATCCTGGCAATTGACTGACAATTTCTCAAAAATCATAGGAAACACAATGGATCAATTTTATTAAAGAGAGAATCCCCTGTTGGCGTATGTGAACTATTCAAATTACAAAGATTATTAAAAACTTTTGAATAAGCGACTGTAATTGAATGCCAATTAAGTAAATAATATAAAAAGTATCAAAATGTTAAATACAATATTTATGATAATGTAACATCCCATTATGTGTGTTCTTCCGCATAATGATAAATAAATTCTTTTGTTTTGGTAACTATTCAGGATATCGACATATGGGCTACAGCTCTTGCCGTTTCATTTTTGAGAAAGAACTTTCTAGAACAAAGGGAAGAGTTGGAAATTGGGGAGGAAAGGCTTTAAAATGGTTAAGCACCAAAACGAATGAAGGCGAAGATATTCTCCAAGAAGCTTCGAGATTTTTGTCTTAGTCTACATGTATTGATAAGTTTCTTTGATATGACAAACTCTGTCGAATATTAATTTTGCTTCCATGATCATTCTGAAAATAATATCTATTGTTATACTTTCATGTTAAATACTGAAATCTGATTGGTTAAGACGCAGTTAATAATATTTTCTATTACCCTCAGCGTTAGCAACGCACTTAGCAACGGTTAACATTATATAAATAGTGCCTGTTTGGGAGGGTAACAAACAGGCACTATTTATTTTGTTATACTGAATGTCTTAATTTTTAAGAAAATTTTACTGCTTTTATATAGGAATAACGTGAATTCTACAGCGAACCGTACGCGCATAATTTTCGCGAATGTAACATTTTTTAATGTTACCCGTTGCTAAGTGCGTTGCTAACGCTGAGGGTAATAGAAAATATTATTAACTGCGTCTTAACCAATCAGATTTCAGTATTTAACATGAAAGTATAACAATAAAAAATGTTACATGCGCGAAAATTATGCGCGTACGGTTCGCTGTAGAATTCACGTTATTCCTATATAAAAGCAGTAAAATTTTCTTAAAAATTAAGACATTCAGTATAACAAAATAAATAGTGCCTGTTTGGGAGGATAACAGTTGAAATTGACACCCCTCGAAAACAATTGTCAACCTCCGCTTCGCGTCGGTTGACAATGGTTTTCTCGGGGTGTCAATTTCAACTGTTACCCTCCCAAACAGGCACTATTTATATAATATTGCCATTTAGAATGGGAGTTCAATTAATTTCACAACTTTTTCTTTGTTTTATACCTTCACCTTACATTAGTTAATTTTTCATACATTGTTCAAATTAATGTTCTTTTTTGTGCGGTAAAAAAAATTAATTTGTTGGGGATGGGCTATTTTTAAATTGCAATTAAAATGGAACTGTCATATATTATAGATTTATGTTTGATTGGTTTATGAATGTGTTTCTTTTTTTCGTTTCTTTTTTATTAGAATAGAACGTCAATATATAGATAAAAAATCCTTACAATTAAGACATTCCAAGTTACTTACATGTCATTACCGTATAATCAATGTAAACATTCTTGCATCTGTAACATGCCATTTGCAAGCAAATTAAGAAAATTAACAAAAAGCGGAGCATCATCACATCGCGACACAGAATTAAGAAAGGGATTTAAAAATTATCATGAGAGCTGTAACCCAGCTAGTGAACAATTTCGCTCATGTTACTGATTTCTCTGCCGATGCAATTAGTAGATTTCTGAATAATATCAGGTACTGTCAGTATTCAAGATTTGTATCAATACTTTGTGTTTGTGTTCAATGAATTCAACATATTGCTGTCAGTGATTGTAAGTATGCTTCTTGGCTCCTATATATGTAGTTTCAATTGATTAAAATTGATATCAAACTGGAACTGAAGTTAGTATTAATTGTCATTTAGAATTCAATGACGTATTAATGCCGGACTAGTTTGACAATTCGTCATGCTCTATCTTAAAAAATAAATTTAGACAGACATTAATAATAAATTTGTAAATCATTTCTATCTACATACATTATAGTTATATTAGTCATATTACTTTTATATTTTAAACATTAACAAATACTGAGATTGTGTTCTTTTTATTTCTTGTTATATAACCAAAGAACATTACAATCCCTGTGAATGACTATCTCTATTTGCCAACCTCTAACCCATGGCCTCCCAACAAGTTGTTAGCGTTTTAGATATCAAGCTATAATGATCTTGGACACATCAGAAGCACAACAAAACATCTGTGTTGAGGATTTTATTTCCTGAAAATTGTACATCAAGACTGATTTTTTTTAAAACAAGTGTAAAAAGAATTATCATTCGATTAATGAAAGTAAAAATTCCCAAGATAATGTGTAAAACAAAGAATCAATTTTTTTACAGATTTACAAATAACAATGATAAAAGAAAGTGTCTTTCCTTGAGAGCAATTTCAAAAGGCTCAAGTTTTAAACATCGTTCCATCCCTTTACACTGAATCAAAATTATAATAATCTTAGTCAATCCTTTAAGTATAACAGGGTTGGATTTTTTTTTATAATGACTACAGTTTTTCTTTGACATGTAATAGAAACAAAAACTTCTACAATTCATCATAGGAAAAAAAACAAAAGGTGATGTTTAGTTGCAAAATTGGGTACAAAGTATCACACTACATGCTACAACAGATTTAAGGTTGTACATCCCACCATAATTTTGTGTTCTAGTGTATGAAAGGTATATAACAGACAGAGTTCCAAAATTTAAAACATTACTGCAACATATAAAAAATTATGTAGAATCAAAGAAAAATTTTTTAGATACTAATTCAATAGTGTTATAAAGCTTTATCACGTTGATAATGCTAAATTTATCGGAATGAAAACAACTATTTTATTTGAGAAAAAAGAAGTATTTACAACTCAAACGTAATTACAGTTCAAAAATAAGACTGAATTGTGGGATGTATAACCTTTAATACCTATCAAGCTAAAGAGTATAATTCAATATGAAAAAAATTAAGGACAGTCAAAAAACCATGACAATTTTAAACAAAGCAGTAGCTTTTTTTTAATAGCAAGAAGGTTTCGAGGTACAACAAACTACAAAATCAAGGACACACATTTTCGATAATATTATTGTTATTGGAAAATCCTTACGATGCTGTCATGGATACCAACAAAGAATTGAACCTACGCAACACACAGAGTCACATCAGTACGAATGCAGGTAAATTGTATCAATGAAAACAACAAATCTTTCACTTCAAAACACATTAAAACAACAGTTTCTGGTCTTCTTTTTAATTCTAATCAGTTTCATTCAATATCTCAAGTTAATTTGTGGTAGATTTTTTTTTGAGACTTTGAATGTGAAAATTTAACCATTTCATTGTTGATAATTATATTTAATTACGTTGAAAAAAAAACATGACACACACAATTGATTGTTGAAATTTTTCAGTCACTATAGAGAATGACAGGCCATGGAAAAATTCTCCGGGAAAATACGTTGACTACTTTGTTCACGTAATTTCTAAAACAAAATGATGATAAAATATTCTTCAAATCATCAAAACCTGTTCACCATGAAAAATGCAGGTGTGAGGCCCTCTCTCCTCTTATATGGTTTGGTTACACAGGTATTTGTTCACATAATAAGTTTAGTGGATTTACACACACAAAATACAATATATAATATGTATATGTCATATTGGTATGCAACAACAAAAAGACTAGTAAAGGAAAAATGGAGCTTCAGTTCACTTTATCATGATAAGGGATAAACATAAGTCTTAAAACTGTAGAGGTAAACCATGCTTAATTAGAACAACTAATTAAGACAACATTATCAATCAGAATTGCATTATAAAATATAAAGAGTAAAACTATTAAAACAGGTATAAAGAAATAAAAATAACATTGAGATTCACTGCTTACATAAAATGAGATTCAACAAGGAAGAAACAGTGAGTTCTATTATTTTTTAAATTAATACTTTATTTCTCTTAAACGGAACAACAGCATTGAAATGTTCCTGTAAAACTCAAAAAAGTTACATTATGTCTGTATGAATTATGCAATAGTGTAAAAACAATATCTGGCACTAACAAACTTTTGAAATTAACAACAGCACTAACTATGGGCATGTTTATCTAGCAGTTTATCTAGAAGTTCTTAGTTTTCATATATTAATGTCCTATAAAAATAAAGTTATTTATAATTAACAAAAATAGCACATATTATTTTTTTGTCTAAAATTCTGCCATAGAACTACCAATACATCATTAAAACAGATATCCATACCCTATTTGAGAAATCTGTGACTGAAACTCACAACAAACATTTAGCACTAACGAAATGTAAAGTTCACCAATAACTGAAAACAGCACTGTGCATTTGTACATCTAAATAATTCTCGGTCAGCACTTCTCAAACAAAGCACTTATGGCTGATCAGTGTCCTGTGTTGTGTAGCAGTGAAGATGAAGACAAGTGACAATAGCACCTCACAAACTTACATCAATTCTAATTATTGTAAAAGTAAAGCCAAACAAATCAATTTTCTTTAAAGCACATTGTGAAGCTGGACAAAAGCAGGACATAAGCAATAGTCGTAATGGCAAGGGGAAAGCAAGCATGAACTAAAATGGCTTCTCTATATTATGCACTGATTTATTATGCACTGATTTCCTAGTTATGGGTGTGGGAACCAGAACTCAAGTGATTTCTGCAAGGGAGAATTTGATTGGATAGACTTCATCTGCATAGTTGGGGAAAAAAAGCTGGATGCTGTAGTTGGTGCTGATTCTATAATACTGAACAATAAAGGCACAAGACGCTGTATACACCACACTGCATAATGATGTCTAGCTTTCATCTGTATCCATTGTTTTCTTTTTTATGTTGTTTTTTTATCTTTCAACTGCATAACCTTTCTTTCATATTCAAATCACAAGTTTGACCATCAGAAAATGTTCGTCTACATGTGGATCATTAAGCATATTATACTTTTTTTTAAAAATACACCATACATGTTCATGTTCCTAAATAGAGTATCAAGTGGAAGAATCAATTTCAAATAAGTTATCAATAATGCTTATAAATAATACATGCATGCTGATAGAAAAAATCAGATTTGCATATGATGGATGGAATTCCACAGAAGACTTTTGTTAATGAGGTATGGAAATAAACAATAATCACAGTACAAGAACATGTCTTAACACATTTTCAATATACTATGTATTACAGGTATTCAAAGTCAGATTTGATTTTGGCATTTATATGGACTAAATGTCAACAAGATATGATCAAAAACATTGAATTCTATGGATTCACAACTGCCTTATAAATTCACTCATTTCACAAAGGTTTGATTTCGCAATGGAATGATTGCAAAGGACAACAGCTTTCATCTACATAAATCATTGATATACGACTTTTTTACTACAACACTTTTGGTACATTTCAGCCCCTTGGTTTTTCAATTTTTAGAATTTTCAATTTGTTTAGTGTTACGAAAAATAAATAAAAATCGATAGCAATTCCAATGTCCTTTCAGTCGATCATTCTTTTCATATCAAAACAAATTTGATACAATTCAGCCCATGGATTTTAAATGATGTTTGGTATTACGCAAAAATAACTTTTGCATTTTCTATATCCTTATAGTCTTATTTTTAGATCAAAACCAATTATAATAAATTTCTGCCCATAGATGGTGTTATGCAATTGTTAAATTGCACTTTCTGAATCCCTTCTGTCCTTCATTTTTATAAACTTCAAGATCAATTATTGGCTACAGGCTGAAGTGTGATTCCTATCTGTTTAAGGTGTATGTAATTAGACCTTCTGGCCATCACCCTGCTCCTTGAGAGGTATCTGACACTCCTGATTGTAGCCATCCCCCATCATCTGCCTCTGAGCACGGTGCTCTTTCAGATATGGACCCCAGGTATCCAATGGCTTAGACAGGTACTTAATCAGCTGTGTAAAACAAAGAAAAATATTGTGAGTGGAAGAAGTCAAACATTCAAAAAGATATTTTATTCACTAACAGAATTTGTATCAACTTTTGATAAGGCTCCCATGCACTTTGAATGATTTAAATGTAAAAAAGAGAGTCATATAAATTTACATATTAAAACAATAGTATTTACATGTATATGCATTTGTATTTTATTCTTTAAAGAATAATGATCAAGTTTTATCTCAATAAGTGTAGTGTTAAGGGCCCTTTCACATTTTGCCCACGGGCACTTTACAACACTTTGCAAACATATGTTTTAGCTTTGCACAAGTTCTCCCATACATTGCACTGATGTCTCTCATTCATTGCATGTATTTTAGTGGTCGCTTTCTGCTCATGCATTTATTGTGACAGGGCCTTAAGCAGCTTATTTTTCCCTTCCCTTGGTATCATAGTAAATATGTACAACATTAATGGAAGTGGGAGCAATAATAAAAACTGACTAAAACACAGCATGTTACAACTCACTTCCATAAAGGTTCCGGAGAACTTCCTCCTCTCTCTGATGACCATTATGATGGCCACGATGGGGATCATGCTGATGGAGGAGATAGAGATCAGGGAGCCCACACCGTCCGCCCAGCCGGGGAACTTCATCTTGTTGTACTCCGTTGGGTTGAAGTCAATGGCCGTGAACAACAGGATGGCCTACAGAAAACAACAGAGCCAGATTTATCACGCAAGTGCATACTATTGGCTCTATATTAAAAAAAATTGGATCTACATGCATTAAAGAAACAAAATTGGATCTAAATTAAAAGAACATCTACATTTATAGAACAAAAATGATTGTCATTTGATCTGTTTATCATTTCATTTGGCTCTTTTCTATTGGAAAGTTGATTCCATATGTACATTTACACGTTTGTGTATTATAAGCAGCGAAAGTTGAACCCCCCTCTCTAAAATAATACTACCGGTATCTTATTGGAGGAGCAGTTTCAAATATTACAACCATAATATTTCAAAACTCACATAGGAAATGAAAATCTAATGGGGTCTAAATCATGTGCAACATCTAAATCATCAAATGTAGCAATTAAACAACACATTTATTCATCTGGCAAGAACATATTTCCTCTGCTGTCAGTCCAAATTGCTGAAATCAGGGCTTAACTGCCCTGAATCCACCTGTCTTTGACAAAACTCTTACCAACAAGGCCACAGGAGCCACAAACTTCCAGCTGTATTTCCATATGTTGCTAGGACGCGACCCCAACATCAGTTCTATGTCTGTCAAGAATCTGTCAGCACCTAGAACATGTACCATAGACATAGCTAGACACACAGATTCTGTAAGGGAGACTCCGCATTTGTACAACTTCAAATATTGATTCGACACATCAAGTAAATCATCATTGCAAGTAAATTGCATCAAATTCACTGATACATCTCATACTAAATCAAATTTTCATTACATTTCGAAACATTTGAATATTCTTTATATCATTTGGATTTCGAGAGCTGGAAATGTCACATTAACAACTCTTGGCCATATGTCTAGGTGAATCTGAGCCTTGTAAACTTACCGTATACCCAAGCAATGCCAATACACTCGATCATTCCAATAAACAGTAAAGAGTAGGTGGCAGCATAGTTGTCAAAGAGTTGCAGCATATACATGCCTCCCTGTCAATGCAAAAATAAACACTAAACATAAACAGCCAGTATCATTATATTATAAAAACATTAAATCATTGATCCACATGGTTTCAGATTTTACACACCAATACACCACTGCCATACAGGATTAAGAATACATGTACATGTAACTAAATTTTATGGCCTGGATTCAGATAGAGTACTTGGTGTGTCAAATTACAGTGTATGCCATGATAGGAATACCCATTCATCCATTGAGACAAAAAGTAAGAGATAAAGAACAAATTTTATTATTCCCTATTATGTCAGATATGGGACGAGGACCAGCTGTGAAGCTGTCGATATAATACTTAAGACATTCCAAGTTTTGTATCTTACAATCTCTAAACCAATACACTGAATGCCGTATTAGTAAACATTATTGGAATAAGATGATAATAGCAGTATTATCTCTATGAAATAATACTGTACTCATGAAGGTGATATTAAACAAGACCAGACCCCGGGGCCATAAAACTTAGACGAGCTCACTTTTCCACTATATGTTCCTTTTGTAAAAGTGAGACTTAGATCAAAAGTAAGCTCGTCTAAGTGTTATGGCTCCAGGGCCAGTAGTCTCTTTAAGCTAAGTCTGTGTAACACGATGGGAGAAATAATGACAGAACAGACTGGGATTCAAACCCAGGTCCCCTGAATCTCTAATCAGGTGCTCTACTAAATTAGGTAATCGGCGCCAGTATTCAAACCATTCTAACTATCACAACTGCACATGGAGAAACAGGAATGACATATAAAAAATTGTCTTAAGTACAGATTCATATTTAGTAAAGTGCAATAGAATAGCATAGATTACATTAATTTTGTATGATAAGATGAAAACCAAATTAAAAAAATAAAAAATAAAACACCATGAATATCCATGACAAGTTAATACTCATATTTAACACAAGTAATAGTTGTAGGTATATATACATGTATATATATAAAACATAAATGTTTCAAACCTGAGAGCAGAAGATGAGGCCAATTAAGAAGCAGACCACTGCTATAACAACCAGTAGAATCGTCTTCCTGTATCCTTTACGACACTGTGGGAACTGGTCCAACAAGGTGGTATGTACAGTAGTTGCAGTCGCAATCTACAAAAAGAAGCGAGTTCACAATCAAATCATGCAATAACGCTTGACAAAATTCCTGGAAGGAAAGTGATTAATCAAAAGATTAAAAACAGGAAGCAATTAAATAGATAGGATTAATGGTAAAAAAGACTTCTCGATTTTATGATGATGGCAATATTTTAAGTGCAGGGTCTCTCTCATTCAAAGTATTATACAAGACCATGCACACTTGGACAATTGAATGCCACCATCAGCACATGGGTATTGGATATCATTAATACTTCTATAACTTCTAGAAGATGTGTATCCTCCAAGTTGCTTTCCAAGGAGTAGAGAGCCCTCAGTTACTTATTTGAACACAGGGTCAGAAGATGTTTTCTGTTAGGAAGGTAGTATGAAACTATCAACACCCTAAGTTAAAACTTTCAAAGTGGAGTGTCCCTCCAAGAGATGAAATCACTGAATGAGACGGTCTAATGTGTACAGGGATGGATTTAACACACCTATAGTTACCTGCAGAGTTTACCTATCAATCGTCCTTGTCTGGGAAGAAATACTTTACCTGAGTTCCAAGTCCCAAGGTGATTAGCATAGCAAAGAAAAGCACAGACCACAATTGTGAAAGGGGGAGTTTTGTCACTACATCAGGGTATGCTACAAAGGCCAATCCTGCACCTGTTAAAAGGGAACCGAAAAAAATCTTGCATCAGATCCAAACTTGGCTCAATAATCATCTTCCACCCAACAACCCATTTATCATAAATCACACACTCACAAGACCTTACCCAGGCAATGTAAATTGAACCAGTGGAGGTTCATACCCATCCTTTTATAATTGATAGCGTTCCCTTGGAACACCTGTTTGAGTTGTGAGTTTGTTGAGTTATACATATTCATTTCTTGGCTTATGAGAAAACCATGATACCTTCAGTTGCAACATCTTTAATGGGTTGTTCCAGCACTTCTGCCATGTAGCCAATGATACTGAAGATGACCAAACCGGCAAAGACACTTGTGACCGAGTCCAAGACAGAAACTATGATGGCATCCCTACAAAACATACGAACAGAAACTTCCAAGCTCTACACAAAGTACTCGTAACTCGTAGGAAATAGTTAGTGGAATTTTAACTCATTTTGTCAATCATGTACTTATGTCATATGGAGACTTACATCAAAGCATTATTGTTGAACTTGTTGTAGCTAGCCAGTGTAATGAGTCCACCCCAGCAAGGAGACAGAGAGAAAAAAATCTGCACAGCAGCATCTCCCCATACCTACAAACAAGGGAAAACATACATTTTGTTCAACACATTGCAGTAACTGTCAGAAACAATTCAATTGTTTAGGCCAAAAACATTAATTTATTGTTTTAAATTACAGACACCACTAATTTGAGTAATTTTTTTTGCCATTTTGAATAAGAGAATAATTCAATTTTTAATTAAAATACATGTATAAAAATTGAATTATTCCCCTTTACAAATCTTACAATAAATCCATCTATAATATTTTATTCAAATTTTTTTGGCCCAAGAAACTAAACATTAATTTTCATAATTTGACCTTAGGCTGGCTAAAATTAGAGTTCAGAAACTGTTCAAGAGTTGGTTATAATTTCTTACCTGTGCCCTGCCCAGTTTATCCCACTGAGGGGTGAGGTAGTACACGATTCCGTTCATTGCTCCGGGAAGGGTCAGACCTCGGATCAGCAGGATGAGCAAAACCACGTACGGGAAAAAGGCGGTGAAGTAAACAGCCTGTAAACATCAGACACCATTTAATCCAAAACAAGATATAGGCAGTGCTCTTCATCACTTGTAATTTTACTGAATATAAAGAGTACATTCAGAGATCAATATTGTATATATATATACAAGAGACCCCGACCCACTTTGTAGAACAAAATATAAGTTTCAAGGCCTCACCAATTTACAGAAGGCATTCATTACATATCAACATATGAGAGACTTACTTTTCCTGATGTTTTGATGCCCTTGGCCAGACATATGCAGACCAGCACCCACGCCAAAAGAAGGCAACCAACAAGTTCCCATTTGATCCCTCCAATTGTGTGAATCCCATCAGTAATGTCAAGGACACTCTGACTGTTTAAAGAAGAAGTTCATCATGAGCAACTATTCCAATATACATGTTTTTACACATATAGTTTCATTTACTATTTGACGTAATCTGTTTTATGTTATGAATTAACATGTACATTTTCCAAGACCTGTATCTTGTTTATACTAGGTAAGGAAAATTCCTGGAAAATGTAGGTTAAAGCTATAAAATCATCTTGAACATTTCATGTCTTTGTAACAATGTTCTCGCATTTCCAATACATTGGTTTAAACTTGATCCTATTAAATAAAATATACAAAAATAATCTTCAAAGCCTACATGTAGATATTATGACAGACTAAGCATTTCTACCTACTGGAAATAGTCATCGCTGGGTGATTTGAGTTTGCTGGTGCCGTTGTAGAAAGTACAGTTCATGTAGGAGAAGTCGACCGCTGTGGCATTAACACACTGGTTGTCACACCAAGTCCCGTTGTATCGCTTACACTTCAATATCTGCACCTTCGTCTCGGTACTGCAGGCTGAGAAATCAAAAGGAAAAATCAACAGCTGTAATCAATTAATACATTAGCTTTGTGAATGTTCACAGAGCTAGTATTTAAGTGATCAAATTAATTGGATTTAATTTAATATACATGTAAGTTTACTGTGGTTTCATCAATATTCAAGGGTATCAATTTTCGTGGATGAAGTGAAAATCACAGTTTCAAGGATAGGTAAATTCTTGGCCAATGACCCTATCAATAAAAAATGCTAATAGAAATTGCACTTCGATGAACATTTAATTTCGTGGATCAACTAAACAACGAAATCCACGAAAATTGGTATTCAACGAATATTGATGAAACCACACTATCAGGTATTTTAAGTGTTTCATATTTTAATGGTGTCATTCAGGTGTCATTCAGTTCTACATTAAAATGACAAATTACATTATAATCTACACGTGTATATGTATGCATACCATCAATAACAATAATTATTTTTATTAAAATTTGATCCTTCCTTTCTAGATGAATCTAAATAAGCTATATCTCACTGTATTTCCTGCACAAAAGCGACGAGCTACACTCACAATTAGAGTGAAATTTGTTCTATTACCAGTGTATAACATGTAACTTCATGTATTAAAAGTTAATTGAATGCAATGCTTGAATTTGGACCTAATACCGATATTATAACTAATATCTAACATTTTTTAATTCTTGTCCATTATATCACATGCAAAATGAAAGCTTTCAAGTGCCAGATTTGGAGCACTTTAAAAAAATATCATGAAAATTCTGTAATACTGATAAGAAAATTTTATCTAAAAAGTCTTTTATGTTGTGAGTTTATAAAGTGCATTCAGTTCAAGAAGGACAACTCTTCCCACCTTCAGTGGCCCACTCTCCACACTCAGCCCACGGCAAATTGGCAGCAAACGAGGCGAAGAGATAATACAGTGTATAGGCGATGATCATGTTGTAGTAGATACAGATGAACACTGACACCACGAACATGGCCCAGCCAACGCCTGAAAGAGTAAACAAGCCACGTACATCATTAGCTAAGATCAGGGTATCGCAACACACTAAGAACTCTTCTCTATGGCTGCCAAAACAGCCTGGTGCCTTGATTACTGACAGATGGAGTTATACAGCTTTAATGATAATACATGTATTTATATGCTTTGGAATGTGTCTCCCAAATGTAATCTCAATACACAAACAATTATAGGCTATCAACTTTGTGATCAGAAATACACATGTGCCAGCTCAAGTGTAAAAGTGCATGCACATACTAGTATGCCGCACACACTTGACAACATATTTTCTTATTGTATAGGCTGAGGAAATTAATGGCTTGCCTTCACCCAATTTCTCATGGTAAATTATTTTTGTACACAAAATTAAAAGCCAGAGCGTATTTCGTATTCTTACGACAATTAATTTTTGTGAGATAATGCATTTATTAATGTATGGCATAAAACAGAGTGGTTAACTAAAAAACATTATGATGAATAATGAGTACATCATGTTTTAAGAAGCTTTGTTTAAACTTGATACTTTATTATATGTTCATTATAAAACGAGCTACATGTACTTGTAATTAAAATACACAGGAATATTTTTTGTAGTTTAAGTCAAGGGTATCTATTTTGAGCCAAATTCTGGTCAATAATGCATCCACAAATAAAATAAAGTTTCATGTGCAAAATCACAAACTCCTTGTGATTAATTCTCCAGGACCTTCAGATCTTCTCCAATGTTCATTATTATTGATCACCTTGAAGCAATATTAAGATTTCAATGCACATTAAATTGTGAAATAAAAAAATGCATTATGCATGTTATACATGAAATATTGAATTCAAAACCTATAAACATGTTGTCACTATTGCCTCCCTGTGTTTTTTTTTAATCAAAAATACCAGACACAAAAAATAGAGAAAAAAGAAGGAATAAGTTTGGAGCTTTGAATTTTGATCCTCATAGCGTACAAAATAGGAGAGAATAATAAGACACAGTTTGCTGCAAATAACTCCGCCTATATTAATCTAAATCTCTATGGAAACAGCTAAATAGTGCAGCCATAACAAGGCACTGTGGGCCAAATTTTAATTTCACAGTATTTACTTTATATTGCGTAAGACTCTGCAGGGTAAATTAAGTTTTTATGCAATATCACTTCATTATGTAATACTATGTAAATAGTGCTCCACATGCAGAGTACATGTAAATACTGACTTCTGGATATGAATTAAAGCTGATCAAATGAAATGAATAAACTCCTTAGATGTCTATAAATTTTAACCAATAGCTTTCTTTATATATTACCTTTATTATTTGTTAGAAACTACGGGTACCTAAAAAACTAAAGAAAGAGAAAAGGAAGAAAAAAACGAGAGGCTCATTGGCTAAATCACTCATCTTGAGCGACTGAAATAAATAAAACACTGTTTTCTTTGTTTTGTTGGGATCAAAAATGTACTCTATCTTTAAGTCCTTTCCCTGCAACAACATCTCTTTATAACGTCAAAGGTTTCTAGTGTGATTTTTTTGTATTAAACTTCATCGTCAAAGTACCTTGCAGTTATTTATTGATGCACAAATATAATGCACTCTCCCTTTATTTTTTTCAGTGCAATTTTAATACAGTAATGCATTTCTCAACACCCCACCTTACCAGTAATTACAGCAAGATTTTTGCACCTGTAAATTTGTCAAAATATCCTGCATGTATAATTATTTCACATTTTATAACCTTCATTTTCTTCAGAAGAATTTCCTATCTGTATTTCAATGCAAACCCGTCCCCTAATCCTTCAAAGGGGCGCAAGCCCAATGACAAATAATTTCCTGCAGCCTTCTTTTTCAGCTGAGATAAAAACTCAAATACTGCAGTAAAAAAAGAAGGTACTTCAATAATAAAAATTTCTTTATATTAAAGGAGTAAAAAGGTGAATAATATTTGAGTAACCGATCATAAACCCTTATCTAAATATAACACATCTCTTTAAAGATTTGTAATGGAAGTAATTGGGTTACATACAACAGGATCTAAACTGAAATAACCCCTTCAGACAACCAGGCTTATTTTACACATGTAACCGACTGTAACTTGTTTAAGCAGATTAGAATAAAGAAATACTGTCCAAAGTATGCTATGCTTAACTTACTTGCATGAATATGCAAGGGACTTCACCCATATTTATCCATGTCATACATATTATTAACATGACACTGAGGCGACATATTGCAGAAAATCTAACAAAATACTGTTAAATGACATCAATATCCTTTTTCATAATAAAATTGGGTCTAATAACAGTAAATAAAACCATCAATGGCTAGGTTCACATGAAAGAAAAATATTGATAACCAAAAAATAAGGGTTTTTTTAATCATCTCCTGCAAGGATAGTAAATGCACAAACTGATTAAATAAAATTTACTTACTAACATTATTACAAATCAAGTAAGATCTTTCGATGTATGAATGTATACTTGCATGCCCAACTAACAATAGTACATGTATATACATTATGTACAACTTCATTGACTTTCTACTAATAACTATCAAAAATATTCAGCACAATTTTTGCAAAATATACATTGCATATAAATGTATTCAATAGAATGATGAACCATTCATTCTATTTTCATTGGTCAAACATTTGAAAAAAAAACAAATAACTTTAATGATGAATTGAGCATTATTTTTTTACTGCTGAAATCAAAGCTAGGGGACCCTTGAGTGGATGTATTTTTAGCAATTAGGGAATAGATAAGCCAGTTGATTCAATTACCAGTAGTTTGCATATCTAATCTACATAATCAGTGGTTGTCATCATTACAGACTAGCTGATTAATAAGTAAAAAGTCTCAATGGGACAGAGGTTTCCATGTAGTCTATAGAACTGCAGGACTGAATAAAACAGGAATTCATATTTATAAAACACAGTAGACAGGGAAAAAATGCAGGGCTGTTTGTTTGTCCTTTGTCTTGAGCTTATATAAATCTGCTTAATCTGGCAAAATATTTACATACTAAATACTATCTCGCACTATGCATTATTTCCTTCTTCCTGTAAAAATGAACAAGACCCATTCCATTAAAAGGTCATAATTTTACATCATACCGATCCATGAATTATGTACACAAATAGTCAGGCACACTTTGAGGAAAAGGAACCGCTGGGGTCTATCCCTATTTTGTTTAAAGAACTGTGTTTCAATAAAACATCTACTGTTTAATTTACTACCATATACTTAATATAACTGCAGATGACTTGATCATAATATTGAACTTAATAACAAAACAGCTTTTCTCTCATGAGAAAATTAACAAGCAAGATACAAGTCAATCCAACTTGTGTTCCTCATGCATGAGACCAACAATGAATTATCTTTGAAATCTTTGAAAATGACAACTCCTTATACTAGCTTGGCCATATAACCCAATCTTTAATCTATTGGCAGTTTGTTTTTAAACTAGAAATCCAGAGACTCAAATTGTTCCATTTGATTCAGCAAGCTACAGAATTATCCAGCCATTACTGATAAGGATTAGTGTCCCCATTCCTTGGCTTCTGATTCATCATTCTGACATAGAGGAGGTGCTCCTTTTAGAACTGATGTATCTGCCACGGGTCATTACCAATCTGTTAGATTAAGCTGCTATATAGGAATGAATGGGTTGGCACCCTAAGACAGTTTCTGTAAGTTAGGCCAAAGTAATTATATCATTGTTTCTACATACAATATTTCACCATCTGGAAAATATTTACCAATATTTATTGCTCATTTATTTATTTAGAATTTCAAGATCTGTTATTCTTTTTAAGCTTACTTTTTGAAATCTTTTAAATTAGAGCAGTTCTTAGTTCTAGCTACTATCATTTTCAGACGGTAGTTGGAAATTAATGATGGACCTTGTTAATAAGGATCAGCAATGCACAAGTATTGACATGGTATTGATTCGCACAGCCATACATCCTGTTTAATTATAAACTGATTTACTGAGTTTAACAGTGGGTTTTTACACCTGAAATACGAGAGAATGGCATGTGGTGGGTTACATTTCATACCAGGAATTCTGCATTGCGTGTTGTTTTTAAATATATTTTCTGAAATCAATGTTCTTTATCACGCAAGATGTTTCAACTCTCAAATATCAAGAAAATTTCCCGTATACTGGTGCAACTTAGGTTTCAATTGTCAGAATAACAAATGTAATTGAGTACCACTTTAGGACGATTTAAATCTAACAAGCTAAAATGTAATGAAAACAAAACACATAAGTTGTGCCAAAAAACCCCACCCTGATGTGAAAGGACATTTACCCTGGCTGCCACATGGTACAGAGAGGCGACACTTCATTGACAAGGCATTCCAATCTATCAGCTTAAGTCACCAGCAAGCATCAATTAAGGTCGTTCAAGGTTTCAAAAACATGTCCTTCCAACACTTGAACTTGTTTCTATTTCTATGCTGTGACCAAAAAGTTATTGACCATGTACTACACACAAAATAAAAGCACTATAATCACATGATCAAATCTCTATTTCTGGATGCAAGAAATAAGATGAATGATCTCTAGTTTTACCTTGAACTATGAAAAGTCAAGGTCAAACAAAGCTGGTGCATGCATAAAATTTGAATATCAGACTAATATTTATAATCTTCCTTCATATACATGTACCATATATATTTGGAAATGCATTTGAAAAATATTACTGACAGTGACACAGAGACTTTAAATTTTCTGTACTGCCAGTAAAAATTAATGGTCATAGAACAAAAAAGAATATTTTGTACCTCTTGCCCCATTACGTATTATTATACTGTCATGTTAAATACTGAAATCCGATTGGTTTAGTCGCAGTTTATAATCCATTCTATTACCCACAGCGTAAGCAACACACTTGGCAACTGGTAACACAACGAATTGTTGTATGTATGTAAATTATGCGCGTACAGTTCGCCGTAGAATTCACATCATTCCTAAAGAGGTCAGTTAAGCTCATTCAGTATAGTAAAATAAATATTA
Organism: Magallana gigas; assembly: GCF_963853765.1. Taxonomy (NCBI): domain Eukaryota; kingdom Metazoa; phylum Mollusca; class Bivalvia; order Ostreida; family Ostreidae; genus Magallana; species Magallana gigas. The sequence continues at coordinate 30,525,904 of NC_088854.1, forward strand.
CCTGTTTGCGAGGGTGACAGTTGAAGTTGACACCCCTCAAAAATCGTTGTCAACCTCCGTTTTGCGTTGGTTGACAATGGTTTTCTCAGGCAGGGGGTGTCAATTTCAACTGTTACCCTCCCAAACAGGCACTATTAATGACAGCTGTAAAATATTTTCCAGGTTGTGAGATCAATATGTACACTTAAATGCTTAGTATGGATAACTGATGGATGATCAGATAATTTAGAGGTATATATATATCGATGAATCTGAAAAACTAAAAAGCAGCCTGGGGTGAGCTATCAGTTTTACAACAATTGGGATTTATAAAATTATAGTGTGATGAACTGTCTTTATATCTGATTATTATGTCACATTTCTGACTATAGAATCTACAACTAGGATGACATTAATCTGCTATGCTTTTCATGATATTAGAACGTATTTACAAAGAAGTCCCATGATTAAAAATAATTGGCACAGCATGCACATTGCTAGCAATTTGTGCCTACGCAGCAGCCTACAATGTTCGCAACATTTCTGCTTTGCTGACGTGACACCAAATTAATACATTGTTTCTAGCACATTTTCTAGAAAAAATGAAAATGTCATTCTCTGCAGTTCAGCACATAGATTAACTGGATTCATTGCATCTTTGACTGAAGTTATTTTTTTATGCTTGTTACCATCCATCTTCATTCCTAATACTGGTAATTCAGAGTAGCTATGCAATGACATCTCTCTCTCTCTCTCTCTCTCTCTCTCTCTCTCTCTCTCTCTCTCTCTCTCTCTCTCTCTATTATTACACCAAGATTATATCTTTCTGTTATTACACTAAGATATTCTCTCTCTCTCTCTCTCTCTCTCTCTCTCTCTCTCTCTCTCTCTCTCTCTCTCTCTCTCTCTCTCTCTCTCTCTGTTATTATACCTAGAAAGACATTTTAGTTAAGAACACAACATATCAGTTTCAAGTGTTGCATGTAGCTTAAACCAAACAGTTCTTACTTACAGTCAACCAAAATAGGCATTAACAATTTACAAAAGTCCTGGCACAGTAATACGCCATATATCACAAACATCAAAAGAAAGAAGAAACATTTTTCTCATGTTCTCTCTGCATATAATTTAAGACTTGTACCAAGGCAGGAGATACTAAATAAATAAAATCAATTTCGACAAATTCGAGTCTGATTATCTGGAAAACATACATCTATGTAAAGCATTTTCTTTTGAAACTTGTTTTAAGGCCCTGTGCATGGGTTTTATAAAAATATTTTTCAATATTCTTAAAAAAAATTTTTAAGAGCCAGTCTTAGCAAGCAGTTAACATTGATTTTGATACAAGATTTTGATCTGGAAAATATGACATACAGCTGTAATATCAGACTCCAGGTTTACCCTAACAGCAAAACGTATTTTTTTACAATCTTTGGAATTCTTGGAAATCCAATATGTTTTATGATAAATGGTATCTTTGTTGGAGACTACATGCATAGTTTTTGTTATTAATTCTTACATCACATTTTGAGTAGGGATTTTTGTTTTGTCATCCATTTGGCATTATTTAGACAATTTTAAAATCATTACAATTCATTGGTTTTTATTTTGGGAACTGACCTAAATGTACTTAAAATAAGCCATTATGATCAGAATTAATTCCAACTCTCATGAATAAAGGACAGAGTCAGTCTGGTACACATATTAAGAAGTAAATTCAAACATGCGTCAATTGTTCCGTAATACTTCAATCAGAAAACGCACAATACAATGGAAAAAGGATGGCTAAAGAGTTGAATGTCACTATATATACATAATCCGCTCTGCATTACCGGATAAAGCTTTCTAAATGAGGTCATTTTGAGTTCAAAAGAGCACAAGTAAAAGTATTCTTGTACTCACCTTGAAATATGGGGGATGCTCTCCACACCCTCACGACTCCGGCACTGGCGTACTGACCCAGGGACAGCTCCATGAACACCAGGGGGATACCAGTGATGAACAGCATAATAACGAATGGAATCAAAAATGCTCCTGTCAACAACAAAATCAAAAACAATTATCAAAACATGAATTAATCTATTGTGTCAATACAGGTTTAAAACTTCACTTTTATTTTTTGGGTGTTAGATATGCAGATGAGAATCTGATTGTCTAAGTGTGACTGTGATTTTGAAATTGGGAGATGGGTCATTTAGAACTATCAGAAACTAGAAATAAGACCTAAGGACTTGATGAAATATCTTAAAAAGTTAATTCGACACAAAAAAAAATGCAAAAAATTGAGGAATACTGAAGAAAAGTTGACTATGTCATCTAGAAGGTCAAGGTCAGAAAACCATTCATACTGTGGGATAAGTAGGAGAAATTTTATGACAAAATTACACTTGTTGGTCTTTTTATATATTAATAGGAGATTAAAAACAACAGTATGGCCAGTGATACCTGCATGCATTATAGACATTTATAATTAATATTTGACTATTAAGGTATTTTGATTTCAGTTCATAAAATTACTGATAACTACTTCACAAATACATTTTACTAATACACAAGAAAACATTGGACATAAAGGCATCAATTGATTTTTGATGGCCTTCAACTTGGGACAGAATTTGCCAGAAAGACAAAGAGCTGTCAATGGCAGCACTAATCCACCCATGTGATATTTCCATGTGCCTCGATCTATGAACCTCTCTACAGAAGGAGTCAGAGTAAGAATGTATTACAACTACATCATGTTTATACATCAGTAGAATATTATATAACCACTGGTACTAGAAGTGACATGAAGTGATGAGATGCCTTGTGAAGAACTCATTAATTTACAGGAGTCTGGGGAGCACCATAGTATCAATATCAGTCAGCTTACTGTCAACAGATAAAAAAACGACTGCATTTTCACTCTTCACCATCTATAACCACAACCTGTTAGGCTGTAGGCTATAAATATACTAACCTGCTCCATTCCTGTAGCAGACATAGGGAAACCTCCACACATTCCCAAGTCCAACGGCATAGGATAAACAGGACAGAACAAAGTCCAGTTTCCGAGACCAGTTCCCTCTCTCATGGTTTTCATCTCCGCTAGAATCTGATCCGTTGCTCATGGCGCTGGTTTTGTCGTTTGACATTGTGGTTCTGCTATGTTAAACAACGTAAATGGGTTGAGGGCTGAAATGTAATTTATGAGGACAGATTCATTTAAAAACTTGCCCATTGTTTCTGCTTTGCATCTAAATAATATCCTGACCTCATTATTGTATGCATGCATGTGAACAACATAAAATGTTAAACGCACAAAAATAAGGTCTTTTGTAAACAAAAAACAGCATGAATTGAATGATAGAATGCTCTAGAACGATACTTGTTATTTTTGCACAGTCCAATTAATCTTTAGTAAGGGGTCTTGTTCCATAATTGATTTAAATGGGTAAATTTATCTATCCCTGATAACATAGATTAGCAAAATTTGAAAATATGCTGTACTGCACCATCGCCATTCTTACATGTATCTGTCACTAACATTTTGATGAAAGTACATGTAAGTACAAAATCATTATAATAGGTACTGATATGACATGCAGCTTCTTGCATATCAGATTTCTTAGGGTGTAGGTGTCTTTCAAGCTGGGGGAGGCCAAGGGGAGGGGGGGTCCCAGAGGCCTAATTTCAGTTAATTTACTATGAGCATGATGAGGACTTCGTGGATTTTCCTTTGGGACTGTGGTCTGGACCCTCTTAACCCCCACCCCTTCCCTAGACCCAACAAACTGTATGTAATCTACCACCATTATTTAGTCTGCATATAACCATTTGATCAAAATTGATTGAAATACAGACCTATGAAAAAAAAAAAATAAGATATCGAAAGAAATGTTGTTATTTGTGTTAGTTTGCTATTATATTTTGTGTGTCATCAATAAGTTGTTTTTGGGGTTTTTTTTTTGGGGGGGGGGGGGGGGGTGTTGGAAGGGTAGTTGTTTACAGAATCACATGTTTTACTAATGGGCCCTAAATTAATTAATTGGCTAAACAGGCTGTACATCATATATTCATAATCACCTTTTTTTCATTTTAAATAATCAGTTATATTTTTTTATTAAAGTGTATATAAAGACTTTTTTCCAGCAGTATGGGGTTTTTTTTAACTACAATAAAAAACTGCAAATAATTCATCGCCAAAACGTCTTTATACGCTAAACCACATCAGCGGATAAGCATGATGGAGGCAAACTAACATCAACACCATTAAGGTGTCATAACAGTATTTCACTGAAGGTTCACGTCAAAACATGGCTGAGCCAAAATAATTCCCGAATTTTCCTTTGAATTCGGGGCGGTTCCGCTCGAGACAGGAGCTGATTTTTTGTATGAGATGAAAAACAATGTGTAAGAGGTCTAACTATCCCAGTTTTGTAATAATGCGAGGTCATTTGAATTTTTGATGCGCGTTGTTTCTGGAGGGGGGTGAAAAGTCCCGGGCTTGATTTTCAAGCACATGTGTAACTTCGATGTAAACAAAGTCGCACGCCTTGCTGGATGCACGTGTGTATTTTGCTAGAAACTTGTAAATGAAGCGTTGTTTAAAAAGATGTCAAGAGGATTTTTTCCAGAAGTTCGTTTTGAATTTTTAATCTGTATGTAAAGTTGTGCAATTTTGGTAAGAATATATAGTAGAATTTAATACTGTAGTGCAACCTGCAGGAAAACGGGTTTGGTATGTTAAAAGTTGTTTTACCTGTGTTTTAGGTGTTAAATCAGTGTGTTTAGACGAAAAATGACAAACAATGGGGTTTTGTAGCCAGCAGCACGCTTATTTTGCTTTTAATGATGCATACAAAATTAGCCCAGATTTCCTCTGAAATGTTCTACTGCCTCAAAACAATGAGCCATTTATAGTAGATCGGACCGTCTAAACTGTCCGGAAATTTTTTAGCAGATCAAATGCGATGTAGTATTCATCGTCGTAAACAACAAAATATTCTACGGGGTGTGAATATCAAATAAAATCGGTTGTTTAGGCCCTTGTGTTACAGTAAGAAATGCTCAATTTATGTCCAAAATTGAGAAATATTGATACGAAAGCGGAAAACAGCTGAGATGTATCACTCATGTTAGTTAGATTAGAACAATACCATGCTATTTTGGACAAAGGTTCTCACCATTTTCATAAATTGTATGAAATAATGACGTTTTCTCTACCCCACCCCCCAGAGGCAGGGTCATTGAATTTTTGGCCGACATAATTTCTGGGGTCCACATGATATTAATTAATTTGCATCATTTTATACATTTTCATACATCACTTGTCAATTTAAAACCAAAAAATCACTGAATATCAAAACACCGTGTAAATGCATACAGTATAACTTTGATCATATTTTCATAAATCAGTGGCCACCGTGTACACCGTGGTGTTTAAAAATCGCTCATAACTTTCTGAAATGAGTAGATATCTTCATAATTTTTTTTTAGTCACACAACACAATGAGTATTAATCAATTTATTAATGTTGATTTTGCGATAACAAAAAATGAGTTATATTGCAGGTGTCATAACAGTATTTCACTGAAGGTTCACGTCAAAACATGGCTGAGCCAAAATAATTCCCGAATTTTCCTTTGAATTCGGGGCGGTTCCGCTCGAGACAGGAGCTGATTTTTTGTATGAGATGAAAAACAATGTGTAAGAGGTCTAACTATCCCAGTTTTGTAATAATGCGAGGTCATTTGAATTTTTGATGCGCGTTGTTTCTGGAGGGGGGTGAAAAGTCCCGGGCTTGATTTTCAAGCACATGTGTAACTTCGATGTAAACAAAGTCGCACGCCTTGCTGGATGCACGTGTGTATTTTGCTAGAAACTTGTAAATGAAGCGTTGTTTAAAAAGATGTCAAGAGGATTTTTTCCAGAAGTTCGTTTTGAATTTTTAATCTGTATGTAAAGTTGTGCAATTTTGGTAAGAATATATAGTAGAATTTAATACTGTAGTGCAACCTTAAGCTACTTGCGCTGCACATGGTTTATCCACGCTTCTATAATAAAGGCAATGCGCGGTCTATAATCACTGTACAATGAATATTACTCCAGAAAACGGGATATTTAATCAGTTGACTCTTTGGAAGTTTTGTTTAATCAATAAAAAATAAAACAAAACTGAATCAAAGTAAAAATACTATGCCTTTGTTGATTATCTCACGGATTGATTATGGAATGAGCATGTGCGTTTAACACGTTCAAAGGGATGTTCACATCTTTCATTGTTCGTGGTTTAATCTTTAAGTTTTTAAAGTAAGCTATGAATGAATGAATTTAACACTAATCAAGTTCGTTTTAAAGTTGTCATTAAAATTATTTTTACTGGCTTGGGAAAGACGAAAAACTACAAAACATGGGTAAAAAATTTCCACTTACTTCTTCCCGATTTCCCGTTACAATCAACCTAGCGCGCAAGATTTATTTTACAGATTGCTTTTCGGCAAAACGAAAATGCTACAGTGTCTGGAAATACACGCTATTTCTCTTGAAGGCACTCGTTTACGCTGTACCTCGTTATTATTTTTTAGTAAGTAAAGAGTAGAAGTGTGCTTATCTGTGTATAATATACAGGTAAATCTGATAGACACGCTTGAATAAACACTCGAAAGATAAAGGGCCACGGCCATGTACCGTACATTCAGTTGTAAAAAAAAAAATTCACTGTGACAATATTGTCAAACCCCAGAAGAGAATGTATTTTTAATTTCAAATCTAACTTTCAATTTAAGTACGTTTGAATTATGTTATTATTCAATATTATTACTACCTTCGATTGTAAACACGTGCACTGATTATTTTAAATAAATGAATGATAATATTAAATTAACCGTCTGAAGACCCAATAAAATGATCTATAACGTTTACCGTATTTATGATTTCAATATTTTATTAAAATCACGACATCCCAATTTTTGCATTATCTTCATGTCTGTTGATAGACAGAAGCAAAATACGTGTACTAACATTAAAAAAACATTTTGATTTCTTTTTGGACAGAACAGAGACATAAATAACATAACAAAACAATAACATAAATAATGTTATTTATGTCTCTGGACAGAATGACAATATTTCTTGCGCCAAAAACGCAATTTACAAGGTTGGGCTTTTGTAAGAACATCAACCCCAATTTACTCATTACAGGAATGTTTTGTAAGTCTTCGATCCGACGGAGGACATTTCTGAAGAGGTGAAAAGTTTACTCAACTGAAGAAAAATATCAGGTTACAGGTTTAAAAAATGCAGTGACGACAAGGGACTACAACAAAGACCTCTCTCTCTCTCTCTCTCTCTCTCTCTCTTTCTCTTTTCTCTCTCTCTCTCTTTCTCTCTCTTTCTCTTTTCTCTCTCTCTCTTTCTCTCTCTCTCCTCTCTCTCTCTCTCTCTCCTCTCTTCTCTCTCTCTTTCTCTCTCTCTCTCTCTCTCTCTCTCTCTCTCTCTCTCTCTCTCTCTCTCTCTCTCTCTCTGAATTCCGTTGACCCCCCCCGCAAACCACAAACCACAACAACTTGCGCATTTCCCGTCTCGATATGAAGACAGGAAAATGGGGTCATGTTTTCATATTGTTAACAATTGAGTTATGATATATGTAATCTCCCTGTCTCTGTCTGTCTGTCTGTCCGTCCGACCGTCTCTCTCTCTCTCTCTCTCTCTCTCTCTCTCTCTCTCTCTCTCTCTCTTAGGCATCGCGTATCTAATAGTGAGTTGACATAGCTCTAAATGTGTTATATGCACGATTGCATGATTATCCATGATGGAATCTAATTAAAATTAGAAGTGTAAACCCGCCCCTCTACGATAGCGTATAACGTACATGTATCTATAAATAAAACTAATTTTTTATTAGATTGTTCATTATGAGCTCGAGGATACGCATATTCAATAAAATGAATAATCGATATGTTAATGTCATGTTTAAGCCGATAGCTGGATAAATTAAAAGCTATACCAACTTTGTCAGCAATTAGAACCATTTTAACAAGACCTTGGACTTTCAGTGGGGTATAGCTATCTATTTCCTCCGTCAAAACAAGTTAAAAATGACGCTGGTTCAAGCGAAATATGCAACGATTGCTTAGTCTTAACTCAAACACCAGACAAATCTTGTTGATTTCAAAGAGCCATGACAGAGTGGCCAGCGATGAAATAAACAGACCTACGTCACATTGCTATTTGACACAACTACACAAAGTCCAGGCTCTTGTTAAAATGGTTCTAACTATACTTTTTATGTTACTAGAGGTTTTCACTTCGTTCTAAAACGTTTAATATCGATTTAAACAATTTGATTGAGTATAGGCCTCATTATGTATGCACACAGATGTGTTTCAGGGGCAAATCAGGTCAAATCGATCCGAAATCTAAGACGCACGTGGAGGACTACATGTATATCCCGGACAGAAAAAAGATAGGCTGCATATGATATTGAGAATGGGATGACAATAGTGTTTTATTTAACAATAAAATGCTTTCTTTGGCAATTCATTCGGGATATGAAGGTAGCGACATTGCAGAAAAAATACATAACCCGCGTTAGCGGTAACGCGGGTTATGTATATTTTTTCTGCAATGATCGCTACCTTCATAACCCGAATGAATCATCAAAGAAAGCATTTTATTGTTTATATCTTAAACATCTTTCTTTTAGCTGACTGATAAATTGATTATGAAAAGTAAGTAAAATTCACTAAATTACTGTTAATGTACGTAAGACTTAGTACGTTAGCTAAAAGAAACAGCCAAATCGTCTCCTGTGAGACTTTGAGTCTGACATCGTCATGATTAGTTCGTGCAGTCCATGATTTTTCCTAGGTCGCTATAGGTTTGGACCAATCGATAAACAGGGCGTGTCGATATCTGTCCTGTCATTTTCTTGTCAGTTTCAGCCGCTGTAGATTTCGACCAATCGATAAACGGGGCGTGTAGATTTCAGTCTGGCTGTTTCTATACAGCTATGAATTAAATATAAGTTTCCGTAAGAAATAGAGGGAACAATACTTGGTAGATGTAAATATATAAAATTTACCTTTTACAAAAAGGGGGAAAAGCAATGAGCGAGAAATGCTGAATACAAAAACCGATACTCTCACGGTCATTTCAAATAAGAATACTAGTACCCCACTCTATCCCCACCCCAACCACCCAACCCACCCCCACCTTTCAAAAGGGAAAATCAAACGAAGATAACAAGCGATCTGGAAAGCTACATGAAACAATATTAACAAATATATTGTGTAGTAACACATTTTCTCCTATTACGACGAATTATCTTACAAGCTGTATGTATATCCACACAAATTTATCAATGTACGGATTCTAATCAATGAAAGTACTTGTAAATTACTTTGGGATAATTTGGTGAACATTTGAAAATCTCTTACCTAATATGGCTTAGAACTTCCAAATATGGCGAAACCCAAGGTCCAAATATGGGAGATACGAGCGACACGTGCTCCCTTATTAGGGAGAAATCGATGTGCGCATGACATCACGTGGCGTGTTGATGTGATATTGCATCATGCACACTAGGTAAATTGATCAGGTTTAATACGAAATAAACCAAACGTCCATGTTATATATGCGTATTGTTGAGATTTTTGAAAAATATCTTTTTGTGAAATAAAACCTCAAGGTTTATTTCTATATAGTGATGAAAACATGATTCGGGCACGAGATTCGTTCGTCCTTGAGGAAGCACGCATGATTAAATACGATATCTGTCTAAACTGTATATCCATATGTACCAAGCGCAGATCTTATCGGGAGGGGGACCGGCCCCTAAAAAATTCAAATTTCTTAACTTTACATTTTTAAATTACCAAAAATATGACTTGGCCCCCTTCCCCGGCAAACTCAATAATTATCCCTCGGAACCAACACCCTCCCCTGGCCTAAAAAAAATCTGCATATATATACTCCATTCAAAAAGGGGGGTATTTAAATGAATAAAAGTTTATTTTCATTTAGGTAGGTAAGAAATTTTTTTTGGAACTATGGGTATACCCCCCCCCCCCCCCCCCCACGGATAAGGATTTTCATTATTTCCTTTTCAATTTGCTTACGACGCCACTGATGCAATCTGTCGAAATACAAATTAAGATAAACACGCAATAGTGTACTAAACTTTATATAAATGGACGGAACAGTTGCTCATTGTTTAATGTGATAACAAATATGGTTTCCCTCATTATTGCAGAAACTAATTTAACATTCACACTCGGTAACACCGTCACACGGTAATTCACGTGCACTTTTTCTACATGCATCTTAATTTGGTCTTTAATTTCAATTTTAAATTTATGTCCAGATTTTTTTTTAGAAATCTTAACTGATAAATGAGGTTTACTCTACCTTTTATTTATTATTCACTTCAATTCAAGCATCCGATAGATCTCTTTTTTTTTTACTTCGTTGGCTTCAAAATAAACCATACACGCGACAATGATATTTTTTTGTTTTAAAAATTAATACATATCTAATTTTTTTTTCAGTTCTTTTTCATGTATGTAAGTAAATCAAGCATATATTCTCACAATTTTTAACGTTGATAGCATAAAAAAATATCATGAGATTGTGTACATGAGCAGGAATTAAGATATCGTTTCCTTAGAACGACGTGCAATTTGCGATTTTCGCCCAAAAGAAGACATAGAAAAAAGAGACATACAATGAGACGCAATAAAACGTCCATATAATTCGATAACAAAAACCCACAATTACCACATTATTAGGGCATTCATTATACATATAACTGCATGTACATTTATGAACTGGGAAAATGATTCAATGGAACGTACATGTAGAAAGCAGCTCGTAAAATTATTAAAAAAGAAAACTCGCATGCAGATCATTAGTTTAAAGATGAGAAGAAATTTGCATCCCGATTGTGGGTGTGTGCATTAATCGTACACATATATTCTAGCATATACGTCCATGCATGTATGAATGCATCCCAAGTAAGAGAAGTAAGGACAATGAAAGATAACTCTTACAATATCGATCATCTGTATTTAAAATGGTTTAAGGAATTTGAATGATCATATGCGGAAAGGTCGCGTGGATTTCAGTCTTGTCAGTTTCTACATGAATTGTAAAGCTTTTTTACATACATATGTTTACTTTTTTCATTGTCTTTGTCTGTGATAACACAACGAATCGATTTTGTAATGTAGTGTCCAATGAATTAAAATGACATATTTTGGGGCGCAAGTTAAAAGCGGGGTTTGCATAATTAAAAGAAATGAAATTGAATAAATTAATGAATATTCTAATATTTAATCTAGCAATTGCTAAAAATTGTATAAATATACATATATAAGTAAAAAGGAATCGTTCTTTGAATATATCGAGATGATAATTTTTGTGGGGGCGTGATCAAATCTAACATAGAACACTTCGGGCTTAATTTACCAATAAAATCAAATTTATGGATAATTTTGTACGTATGTGTCATGTTGGCCAGTAAATGTTATAAACAAAAACATGTAGAACGTGTTAGAGCACGATAATTAGTACCGTAGGTATAAGCACGATAAATATTACAGTGGGCAGCAGCACGATAAATATTACAGTAGACAGCAGCACGATAAATATTACAGTAGACAGCAGCACGATAAATATTACAGTAGACAGCAGCACGATAAATATTACAGTAGACAGCAGCACGATAAATATTACAGTAGACAGCAGCACGATAAATATTAAAGTAGACAGCAGCACGATAAATATTACAGTAGACAGCAGCACGATAAATATTACAGTAGACAGCAGCACGATAAATATTACAGTAGACAGCAGCACGATAAATATCAAAGGCGTTGGAATCATTTTTTCAAAGTTGGACATAACTAGTTTTTTTCTTGCTTGTAAAGATTTTTGATGAGTCTAGCCCCCTCCCTTTCAATTTGCTTCCGACGCCAGTGACAATCATGGCGCAATAGGTACATGTATAGCAGCACCATCAATATCAATATAGGCAGTAGCATGTTAAACTTAAAAGGTTACAACTGGTACTATATAGGATGTAACCGGTATACCATCTCAATAAAGGTCACAGTTATAGTACAACAATAAAGCACGATTTCAAAGCATTTTTTTAAATTTTCTCTGCACCAGAGACTTTTTCTCGAAACAGGTATGCCTGATTTACTATGTATAAACTCGTTGTCAGCATACGTATATTTGTGACGGATTTGGAAAGTTTCCGTAACACTTTGGCGAAGTCATATATAATGAAATAACATCTGAATCATCCATGCAGGTCATGGTTTTGTTCATATTTTGAATGTTGAAAAGAAAATTTCATTTTTGGACCTAAAACGAATGTGAGAAACGTTACTGAGGAACTTAACATTCATGTTCAAGACATTTTAGCAGGTAAAAGAAATAGCTTGAAAATGGACTTTTACCAGTATATTGAACCAATGTTGACAAACACATAACACGAGCCTTGTTTACATAACCAAGAAAATTGTGAGTCTTAAATCTTCGACTGACACTCAAATTTTGAGTGAACATTAGATATGCATTACTAAAAAGAATTTTAAACAAAAAACAAAATAGAAATTTTAAAATTAAACTTTCAAAATTGCGACCCTGTGCATACCCCTTTGAAACGAGTCAAATAATTAAAAGTTAAATAACACGAAAGAAATAATAAAAGAAGCATATGACATATCTGCCACGTAAATACCTGTGCGGATCAAGAAATTTTTCAAGAGGGGGGCGAGGGATAATTTTGTTCGCCGAGGCCTTCTTTTGCTAACTTTACTTTGTGAAATTCATATGGTTGAATTTTCCCGAGGGAGGGGTACGGATCTATCTCACCCCCTCTCGTCAGGTCTTACTCATTATATACTATTCATTATTCGAGATTTTTCTAAATCAACTGCGACATTAGTATATTGTAGTTTTAAAAGCCCTCGTCGTGGTTTCTTTGATAAAATCAACAAAAAATCTGGACATCATTTCGGTCTTTACAGTCAATAGATCATGCACTGCTAAAGTATGCCCTTCCACAGATCATTATTCTTGTTTCTTTAAATTACACAAGTACTTTCATTATTTTAGATCACACAGATACTGTAATTTAAAATATTCAGAAGAGTAACTTTCCAACAGGAAATTTACATAGAAAACAATGCTGACTGACAAGATGCATGACAGCAAAAGAGTATCAATGTCTATCAGTTTACGCACCTCGTATAAATTGTTAGTCCTCGTTAGTTTGGAGTCCTCGTTACTTTGGGAGATAAATATCCGTGCCTTCTTCAATAACAAGCTAATTTGGCTTCCATAAAAGGGGGTGGCATAACCACGTGGTCCCCCTTTAAATCGGGGGATTTTTGTGGGGTTTTTTTCTCCAGAAAAAGTCATTCATGAAAATATCGGGTTTTTTTTACTTTAAAGGATATGATTTAATATTTTCACATATTTTAAAAAAAGAACAAAGTGTTAACTATAATTTAATCCAAATATTTATTTATTTAGAAAACCAATACACATATAGCACTTAGTTTCGTTTAGACTTGTTACTTCCAAAAGAGGAGTGGAATATTTTCACGAGTAGATTTCCGGCGTCGCGCGATTTAAAACACCCTGAAATACTAGTATGCAATTGTTATGCAAAAATCCAACAGATATAGATGCGTAGATCTAGAGTAGCTACGACAAAGAAGAGATTTTAAGCAAAGTACATGTATATCCTATACCCTCAGATTGTACATATATTTATTGTGACATTTCATAACAGAATACTTGACACATATCAGAAAAAAAAGAGAAGAGAAATGAAACCGTTCGATGTACATCTTTTCCAAAATTAGAAAATGCCAAGTTAAAAGTACTTTTACTTCCATTTTCAAGAGTTTGTCAATAAAGACGCATAGTTTGCCAGAAAACAAATCTGACATCACCTCACGAAAGAAGATGGGGGAATAAGATGGCGCAAATGCCCATTCGGTTTAGTAGTGAAATACAATTTTGAATTTATTTTTCCCAAATTAAATATATTCAAATATATTATTATGATACAACTTTGCAAAGGCAAAATTTCTAACTATACTGGTACTGTACCAGTTATCGGCTAAGACCAGTTATCGGCTAAAATGGGGGTTCCTATAGCACGCAAATATCCGAGATTTTTTAATTCAGACGTCTGTTTCTAATAAAGAAAAGTAAGTCTGCTTGAAAACTTTCTTCAATATGTTTTAAACATGAGCTTTAAACGATCATTGTTTACCGCTGATTTACATCTTTGCATTTTCAGCTGTGGGGGAAGTGACGTAATAAGTTAAAAATAGAATATGACCTCTTTGTAATACGTAATTATATCCCTTCTTTGATTTGACATATAATATCAATACATATAACATTTATAAACAAAAGGAACTCGCTAAATTCCGAGAGATTCATGGCGCAGTTGAACGCCTGATTGTATAATTATGCATTGATTAGTGTACGATTGTGTGTATTACCGTATGATGATTTAAAAAAATAATTTTATGAGTTTAATTTATGTATAATAACTCCTACGACCTATAGGCTGACCCTGCAAGGGACATAATTCAATCAACACTTTGCAGAATATAAAATCAACATGAACATTTTTCTATGTTATTATCACAAAGCCGATAACTGCTACAGTAAATCATAAAACCTAGGCAAATTCGGGGCTTGCTAAAAAGCACAGAAACGATATGTTTTGGGTTCTAAATGATGATATAATCTAACCGATGGATAAATAAGGAGTTCACAATTTAAAGTATGAAAAGTTTTATTCCAATATATCAAGAAATAAGGAAACACGAAAAGAAAACGTAAAATTATAGCCGATAACTGGTACAGTGCCAGTAGTCAGTTTTTAATATATTTAACAAAAAATAAGAAAAAAAAAATATTGTCGGAAATTTTGGTGGTATCGAACCCGTAACATAAAAACCCTAGATATATAAGCTTAGCTTATGCCAGGTACTCTAACCACTGAGACATTTCAGACACAACAAAGTTGGCTTTTTAAATATTATGTGTGACTAAGGCCACGAACTACCGGATTGTATTATTTTTTCAAAACGTTCAATTGTTGGGATACAAAATGATATTTTTAATGTATAGTGGGTCATCTCTCCACGTTTTTATTAATTGAAATCGGTTTGTTTTCCAATAGACCTTAATTAGATTATGAGAAAAATATGGAGCACAGACCCACTCTATAATAGAAAATGCTTTGAAGTTCTAAAAAATGACAGTATTTGCAGCTTTTGATACGTATACGCCTGTTTGAGTCAACATATTCCAAGTATTGAACATACCTACAGGTTAAAAATCAATGATATGTTAAATATATATTGTTTTAAATGATTTTAAAAAAATCCATCAGATTTATTGATACTTTAATTTTTCAGTAGCCTGTCCGACCGCGTATGGGCATTTTACAAGCCTTATCCACCCATCTTCTTTCAACAAAAAAGAGATGTCCCTCGTTGCTAACCAGAAGCGAGTACCGGAGCTATGAACCCTAATGTTAACACTATACCGCTTATGGAAAATGCATTAGTTGCTGTACACCAAGATCATATTTTTTTTCCTCTTGTGGTTTTTAACAAATGCAATAAGGTTTAAATTGATTGTATTATTCTATAACATGGTACCAGTAACATCGATATCCGGTAATAATTCAATTTATTACATTATTCCGTGTAATATGGACAAGTTTGCCTCGATCGTTTATTCTTCAGATGTTGTTTTATAAAACCCTGAATACTTCCTGATTTATAAATGTATGCAACTACGCAAATGAAGAAATATGATCCCAAAAATATTACGTTGTCTAAAAAAAGTCCTCTGTTTCCTTTTTACGTTTGTTGCAAACCACGGTTTGCTTTTTATGGCATTTTTTTTTTGTTTTATATGACGCCAACTTTGTATCATTGTATTAAACTGTTATATCATACTCAGTGCATGTATATATTAACAGGGGAGATTATTAACTAAAGTGGAAAGACTCTTGTCGTTAATTTTATGCAAGTTGTTGTAAAATAATATCCTCTTATATTGGTTAATTTCTAGTTATTTAATGAAATTAAATTCGTAGCCAGATCAGAAAGTATTACATAATTTTTTTTTTCGGTAAATATCCCCGCGACATCCATTTTTACAGTATAATTATAAATATATATTTCCAAAAAAAATTTGAAAAATAGATTTTTTTAATCGTAAACAGTAATCAATGGTAATTCACTTCATTGTATAAGTGTATTAAATTAATATTCGAGAATGGGTTCATTTTATCAACTGAATTGATCAATAAAATATTGATAATTTATTTGTGTAAACATATTTAGGTAATGGCAGTTGACGGAAATTCTTGTATATGGACACTGTATTTAGAATACATTATTCTCATTTTTCATATCAACTTCTTGGGGGGGGGGGGGGGTTCAATGATGATACATATTTTCACTTTAGCATATTTTTTTTACTAACTTTACATATTCGATAACATTTTTATAGCAATTTCAGCAAATATGTTAATTAATACTGCATTTTCATGATTATTTTTTCTTAAAAGATGTGATCAGGGCCTTTTGGTTTATAAAGAATCTTAGAGAATCTTCTATATATCTATTTTGAGTATGTTTCAAACAATCTTTATTTTAAAATTAATCAATTTACAGTATGTTCCATAGGAAGTCTTGTACATCACAGATGCTCATCGTCCATTGTTGTACTTTTGAAGGGTGGGTACCAGTTCTGTAAAAAAGCAAACCCCAATCATAAACAGTACAAAACACATTCAAAGTACTGAAGCAAGGGAGTTGATTTAATTGATTATTATTTAAGGATTAAGGAATCATTCTTTTATCATTATAAGTGATAATTTTGGTCGGGGCTTGGTCAAATCCATTACAGCCCAAAGGTTTTATGATAGATTTGACCACGCGCCGACCAATTATTACCTCATAATATTCAAAGAATGTTTTCTTATTACTTAAATTTCCAATTTCTACAGTTTAAAACAATATTTTAAAATCACTTTTTTTTAATGTAGCACATGCTAGTATGTATTACTACGCGGTGCAGCCAATAACGTGTTTCGGTTATGCTATATGACCCGCCCATTTTGTGTCGCTCATCTTTTATGAAATGATCGGGTTATAGGTTTCAAAATTGATTCGTAATGCTATCACAGACAAAGACAGTTAAAAAATGTTAATATTTATTTAAAATCACGATAAGTAAGGAAACTCGGAAATTGGTGGTGGTTCTATTTTCGTGGTTTTCGTTGATAGACCCCTTCCCCCATCATGATTTTAAATCCCCAATTAAAACAATTTTAGAGAAAAGATAGAATTTATCTTATCCCTGTTACTGAAACAGTAACAGACGCATTCGCGAAATAACATCCCCGCGAATAAGCAAAAAATCAACAATCCAAAAAAATTGGCCCCGCGAATTATGATATCATAAAAATATTATTAAGCTACATGTGTTTAGACACACGATTCTACCTCTTTCATCCAGACTGCCGTCCCCGTCAATGTCCCCGTCTTTCAGAAATCGATTTGCTGCAGAATATGCGGTATCGAAATCGAAGTTGATGAAATACATGAAAAAGTTTTGGATTTCTTCCCCTGAGAGACGGCCGTTGTGATCCGAGTCCCCGAATTCCATCATCATTGCATGTTCAGTGGCCAAATCCTGTGATCTCTGCATCAACATAGAAAACTATCAATTGAATGTTTGACCATAACGTTTCCATATTTATCGTAAAAATTATGAACGTTTTACTGGCCAAGATACAGATATAATATTTATACATGTATAACACATGTTCTCATATATTCAGACAGGGGAACAAAATCAACCATTGATTAAAATAGCTTAGATTTTTCTAAAATTCGTTCACAAGATATATCCTTGTGTGTCCATATTTCGACAATCTTAATCTATACATGTAGGTCTTCATTACTAATGAAATGAGCAGAAGTTTTCAAATTCAAGATGTTTATAATGAATATCAACCATAGCTTGCTTTTTTAACATAAGCCGATTAACCTTTTTGCATTTCGTTACTTCCATTCACAAGGTATAAATTCATCAACAAAATAACAGGTGCCACTGTAAAGACCAAAAGTAACGACGAAAAGTGACCCCCATAGAATATTGACCCAGAGGGCAAATTTTTATGGAGAAAACTGATCCAGAGTCGGTATACTATGACAAGTAGAGTCTTTTTTCTGAAGTAAAAAACCATTCCAGACATGTAGATCTACGACCTCCACACATTTAAAACTGGCCCCCATTTTTGACCTCGCTCATAACTATGTGTAGCAATTATGTTTGCGAGGGGCGGGGGAGGGGGAAAAGAAAGCAAATGAAATATTAGGCAGAACTATGAGTGCACCTCTCGTTTTACACTCTAATATATAACATCAATTTGATCAAAGCGATGTCTGTGTTTATTTTGATGGACTCCTCAGCTTGCCTTGTGGAACCCCTTTGCTAAGCCTTTTTAGGGCTGTGTCCTCCCCCTCAAGGTACATACAGGCACGTACATGTACGTACATCGCATAAATTCCGTTCCGCGTTTTAGCAACTCCCTTGTATGGATTTTAAATCAAGTTCAGTGATGTACGTGCAAGTCATAGATATCTATTGTGTGTTTATACATCGATTAAATCAATTAAACTTAAACAGTCGGTCATTTGTTATAAGTATATTTTCCAAATAATTAATCATAAAACATTAAAAAGCGTTAAAGTTTAACATCTAAGAGAAATCAATAAATCCCAATGTGAATCTATGAAAATGAGAAATAGAAAAATTTTAAAATCTGAGCCCAAAAATTTTTAAAGAGTCCAAATTTCGGACTAGGCCAAAATTTCAGGCCTGGCCAAAATTTGTGGCAGGGCCAAATTTGAGCCCAAAAGTGAGTCGATCCAGGCCAGGTTAATGGGTCCTGGCCAGGCCATGTTTTAGAATATGCCTTAAAAATGTTCTATAGATCTGCGCCTATTTTAATTATCCATTATAAACATTCAGTTGTTCTCCAAGGTACCTTTTTGTGTTGCCAAGATGTAAGGTTAGTGGAACATTTTATATTCAGTGTAATTTAATTTTTAAAATCGGACAATATCTTTTCCTTGTTTAATTTGAAAAATTAGACATACTGAGATCTATAATGATGATGGGCAAAGAGATGGGGGATCAGAAAAGCTTACTCAAGCTGATCATTCGAACAAGCTGATACGGAAGAAATTTAAATTATATTTCTTATTATCTAAGTATTAAATAAATGTAATTCCGTAACCATAACCCCTGTATTTACCCTAAAGAAAATATACTGCAAATAAAACAAGTAAACATAGAATATATAATGAAATATAGTCAATATTCTTCGGGGTCATTTTCTTACAACCCACACGGAGAAAAATGACTCTAAGGTCCTAAATCTGACGATTTAGCTATATTGCCTTGACAGTTAAAGGAGAAAGATAAAGGAGAAGAGCGTACGATGCCTGTCGAATCCCCAGCAACTAGGATATTAAAACGATTTATGTTAATCTCATATTAAAGAATCTTGAAGATGTGCATCAGTACATATATAATATAAAACTACATTACCTAATTTATAATAAACACACATTTATACTATAATTCTTTTAACTTTCATTTCTATGATTATTTTCTTAACATTACAACGTGATCTTTTAAATCAATCTTTGAATGTGCCAGCGCTATAGTTTTTTTTTATAAACGTTATTTGGAATGGACAAGATCATTTTGTATAATTTTTTTCGATGTTTTCCAAAAAAAATTCTAGTAATATTTCATAAATATTTTGAAAAATAAAGTTGACATGAAAGGAAGCAAAAGCGCAGAATTTAAAAAGAAAAGTCCACTATGATTCGAACACCCTCTCAGTCGAGAGATACTGTTTACAGTCCTCCGCCTATCACACTGAGCTACGTTGAAACATACCCACCGTCGTTAATAACTTTTATAGTTTGACACTTATAAGTTTTTGTGAAAACCACGAATTTTGACGCATAATGGGTCTCAATTCAATTCAGTTTATTAGCTTAAACCATGGAATGGTACATGATGTCAAGACTCCACTTTAATAAATCAGGAATAAAAAGGATTAATAACTTATCCTTCTAATAAAAGTACTTTAAAGATGGAGTCTAGACCCACTTGAAATTTGTCACAGCAAATGGTCAAAACGTTGAATGACCTAATTTGGAAACCTATACCTCTTGTCTTAACAAAATGAAAACACGTAATTGACATACATCGTAAAATTTATAGTATAAACTATGTATACAAGCCAAGAATACATATTCTATTCACATTCGATCAAGTTCTTTTCTATTGCTTCAAGTGGGGGATATATAACGCCTTGTACGCCCCTCTCCTTAATCTTCACAACATTATTTGTTTTGTGGTATTTTTGTTAATGATTCTTCAGTCTTTGCAAATGATACATAATAGGGTTCATCAAAGCGTTTTTATTTTTGTAGTACAATGATTTAAACTCAGAGTAAAGGTGGGTTTACAAAATTTACTCTTTTTTGTTAGGAACTTCAAAAATTTATTTCTTTCTTGTTTGAAATGCGGTTTAATAAATACTTAGACGGCTGATTGTTAGTCTACCATAGTATCACATGCGCGGATCCATAAATTTTTTCCAGGGGGGGGGGGGGGGGGAGGAGACGAAGGATAATTTGTTTGCCGGGGGGAGGGGGGGGGTCCGAGGCATATTTGCCATAATTTCATAAATTTTCATTTTCCAGGGCGGGGGGGGGGGGGATCGGGACCCCCTGACCCCCCTCTAGATCCGTGCAAGTATCATATGCATAAAAAATGTTTATGTTCCTGCAAGAATGAATGAGATGTAAACAAAAAACAAACACCGTCGAAATTTGGACCCGGTTGATTTATAGTTATTCGACCATAAATTAAAAGCAGCATTGGTTTCTTATGTCTAATCAACCAAGGCCTGTAGGTATTTTCTGTTAGTTCTGTAGTGATCAAGTGACCACAATATGTTCGTTTCATATATTTTACTGAATTTTGAGTCGGTTCATGAGATTTCTTTTAATCATTTGCTCCTAATGAGTTCTGTCCTTTGTATGCCCTTGTAACTAAAGCTTCTGAGAGACTTACCCTGCTGAGGATCTGGCCAAGAGGCAGATGTGACTCTGCGCTAAACCACGTGAGCCAAACAACAGCGACACATATGGCGAACAGCTTCATTCTTGGAAATACTTTAAACAAATATAATTATCGAAAATTAAAGGAACAATCACAAATGCACACCGTAGATGCAATATTTTATCAGAGGAATTTCATGGTATTTCTGAGTAGTTCGTTAATAGGTAAATTACTCCATGAATGAAATAGATTCATATCAGGATTTCATTAACGATTAATATTTGAAAATACTTATTTCAACTCTATAAAATTTTCAATGCTTATCTAAACCAAACAATTTAAATAAAAAACGATAGGAAAAAAGACTGCGTCTGATTCAAGGTCTTTTTTTTCTTGAATAATGTTGCATTGCTTATTTGCATTCAGCATATCCTGAGACAATGCAGTATGTCGTTGACATGAGTTTCTGGGTCATCATGATAATTTTTTTGTCGATCGTGTTTGCGACTGATCTCTCGTGAAACTACATATAGCTACTGATGCCTCAAGTCGTTGTTGAATACTGACATCTTACAAGTTCATGTACTTATATTCACTGTCTCGAGCATGTATACAGTCAGTTAGAATTACAATATATATTTAATTGATAGCAAAGTCTACATTAATCATTATACGATTATATAAGATAGACAACGAGAGAGAGAGAGAGAGAGAGAGAGAGACAGAGAGAGAAGGAGAGATTTAGATTTTGGATATATTACATATAGATTACAGTAAATATTTAAGAAGGCTCGATGATCATGGTCATTTTAGAACCAATTTAACAGGAGCTTGGACTTTGGGTAGTTATGTCAAACAGCAATGTGACGTAGCGCTGTCTATTTCATTACTGGCCACTCGGCCATAGCTCATTGAAATCAACAAGATTTGTTTGGCTTTTGAGCTAAGATTACGCAATCGGTGTATATTTCACTTCAAATCAGCGTCATTTTAAACTTGTTTTGAGGCAACATACTACCGAAAGTCCACGGTCTTGTTAAAATGGTTCTAAATCTAAATTAATCTCCTTCAAGAGAGTAGCTCTGTAAAAAAAAATTTGGAAACTATTCATAGATTTGGATTTTTTCACGTATTGATAGTTTATGGCCAAAATTATCGTACCTTAAATTTTGAGGTAGACATGATAGGTAATTTGTTGACAACCCAGCGTCCCTACATGTAAAATCAAAATTAAGATTACTCAATAGCGTCACATTTTACCAACCTGAAAAAGAGCGGACTTTTCCAACCGTTCTCCTGGATCTCAGTTTAGGAAAGGAACCTGCTTTAACAATTACAGGACGTCGTTACGGATTGCTACAGCGAAACCCTTTTAATATTCCATCGTCCAATTAGACGGCTGCAATTTGATGATGCAATATGATGTGACCAATCGATGGATGGGCCATCAAGCATCGATGCTAAGAGTCTGCAGTCATTGTGTGTAGTTAGCTGGAATTTCCACGTATTAAAGTTGACTTGGAATAAAAAATGCATATTTGGCTAAATTAATTAGCATACTTAATTGTCAATATTGGATGACACTTCGGAAGATGATCCTAGGCATGAGAGGAAAAAAGCCATCTACTTAGATAAAACTTAGATAAAAAAAATAAAAAATAATAAAAATTTTAAAAAATCAAAACACAATGTACTTACATTGTGTTTTGATTTTTTAAAATCTTTATTATTTTTTTGTTGTTGGTTATTTGAAGTTTTGATTCCTACTCCGATATTTAAGGCAATGGAACTGGCACTGGTACATAAGATAACTGTATTACAGTGGCATATTTGAAAATGGTAATGTGGTCCAATACTGTATTATCAATAAATTTCGTATGATCTAGGAAATACTTGAAATTACCCAACCCAAAAGGAAGCAATTTCACTCTTGTTCCCTGAAGGTTATAGAAACCATGGGGAAAGATCTTGGGTGTTAGTTAATACACGTAAATATGAAACTTTTTAGATTTCTAAAAGTGTTAAAAGGATTTGCGACAAAGAAACTACTTATTTATTTATTTATTTTTTACAAATATCCGATGTTTTGCATTAAATACATACATTTAGTTTAGGTAATATTTTTTTTTTTTTAAAAAGCTGGTACATAGTGTTTGATCTTTCACAAATACTTTACGTAAAACTCTGGTGAAATACAAAATTAAAATATTAAATACATAATCAAATGTAAAATGGCTAAAAATAAACAGACTGCAACTCAAAGCACACATCACGTGCGATTATAAGCCGATTAGCCACGTCATCCATTCGGTCATACACGTCCAGTTTACATATGCACCGTTCTATATAAAATAAACGTATTAACTTGTATTACGATATTATTGTGGACAGCGATTAAAAATGGTATAACAACACTTTTCCATTTCCATTATATTGGATACATCGGTAGTGTTGGCGTTTGCAGGAGTGTAACGTACGAGTGTGACGTTCATTTCGTTCGTGTTTTCAGTTCATGATTTACCAATCTATTATTCTGTTCATCAATTGGTCCATGCTTATTTGTCGTGAATATTTCTCGTCACAAACCAGTCCTCTAATTTCTCGGGGGGGGGGGGGGGGGTTACCATTGCATAATTACATTAAATTTGGTAGCCTTAGTATGTT